>NW_028301547.1:14995000-15172500 GCF_042242905.1 Orbicella faveolata | reverse complement strand
TTCTTCTTAGCTCAAGGTGTATTTTCTTTTTTTTTCTCTCTCTCTCTCTCTCTCTCTCCCACAGATTTTGCACGGCCATTTATTTCTCGCGCTTAGTTTTTCGCCTTAAGCTCGACGGGCTCAGTAAAAGAGGGACCATGACTCGTGTCTATCTATGTTAATGTTTGATGATCTTCAATAGCTGAACTAGCTGATATGCTGTATTGACTGTATAGGGTTTTGTATTTTTATATGTTATCTAGCACAGTTAGTACGTGCATGAAATTCGATGTTTCAGCGCGTGGCTAAGACGTTGGTTTTGCTCTCCTGATGCCGGATCTTACGTTACTTGATAGTTCCAGCGTGCACGGATCGAGACTTGGAATGCAGAAGTGAAGTCTGATAGTCTCGGAGCCTATTTGCTTCACGTTAATTTGTTTTGGATTTACGGAATAATTTAATAGTTCGACATACTAGTTATGATTAGCAGCATTGGAAAAGCTGCTAATCGAAGCGCCTGTCCGAGAGGAGTATGGTATTTTACTTTTTATTTGGCGTAGCTTCCTTATTTTCACTTTGTTCCGTTTGCTGCTTTCTGTTTAGGCAAACACGTACTTTGATCGCTGAACTAGTTTCCTCATTTGAACCTCACGTATCCTTGTAATCCAAACTTTGTTCTATAACTGTCTTAAATTCAATATCTTGGTTTAAAGTAATGTAAACAAGTGCATTAGAAAACCATTGAAGTCCGTGATTGCTGAAAGGGGAACAATTTCGAAGTATCAATGAAACTTACAGCAAAAATACATAGTCCATGGCCGAAATATCAGATACACGGTGTTATAAAAATCGTCTGCGCGCTACTAGTGAACAAGCAAAGAACATCGCAGCAATTGTTTTTATTACCGAAAATAATGATGTACGCTGTTTGGTTGAGCATTCCAAAGATGGTGACGCAAGCGAGAGAAATCGACATGCCTGTCGTAAACGAGTGTGTCCAGTTTTCCTGCTGTAGTACTGAAGACGTCATTCAAGTATCAGGTAATGTCTATGTTAAGTAATTCGAAAAAATTGCCACCTAAAGCATCACTAAGTGTCTCATTTCCGTATTAGAGGAACTCCTCGTTGACCTCGTGTCAATTCAAGAGCACGCACACACAGAATTTATTTGACAGTAGTGAGTTTATCGCAGGAAATATGCATTGAATTGTTTTAATGGTTGATGAAGTGCATTCATCTGGCTCCCTGTTATTTGAATGGATTCAGTGATAAATTACGTACAGTGTACAATATATTTGATAAGTTGTTTATTTTCTATTAGCATAGGGAAAAGCTCCAGAAAATGTCAACATCAAAATTTATTTGGAGAGAATAGTGTAATCTTTTTTTTCAAGACGGAGATATCTTTTTCTTGCTAGAAAAAGCAAAGATACACCAGCAGGGCTCTCTTTATTCAGGATAAAACTGTTACACTTTGATTGACAATGTGCTAGGGACTTTCAGAAGAAGAATGATCAGCAAGGCAATTTAAGACATTTAATGAAGAAAATTTGGCAAATCTTAATTTTTTTTCTAAGCTTCCTTGGGTTTATCCCTGATCTATCTCAATTTTACTTTGTGTTTTAGCGACCACGTATCCGATGGCCTTTGACATTTCCTTGTATCTATTAAATAAATTCCAAAATATCCGGACTTATGATGTAATGTAAAAGGTACAAATTCTTTAAAAAAATACCCAGCTCGACATTCGAATTTCCGCGCTTGTTGAAAGGGAAATGTACAATTTTCAGACTACTTAAGGCTACCGCACACTAGCCAATTTTTTGTCGTAGAACTGCAGATTTTTTGCCGGGGTCAAATCGGGTTAAAATTTGTCGGGCCATCAGCTTGCCGCACACCAGCCGATTTTTTGTCGCGACTAAGCGCGTTGAGGCTTAGGGCCGAGTCATCCAAAACCAAGATGGCGCCTATTCCACTGGCGGGACTCTCATGACATTTCCTAATTGGTTGAGGCGCGCGCGAGCCCCGACAAATTGTCTTGGTCCACCGCACACTAGCCGACAAGGCCCGACAAGACGTTTTGAGATCTAGCACTGTCAGATATCGCCCGACAAACCCCGATCTTGTCGCAGACTTGTCTGAATTCACCGCACACTAACCGACAAGTGAAGATTTTCTGTCGGCCGACAAAAAATCGGCTTGTGTGCGGGGGCCTTTACTAATAGCTGAAAATTGCCTAAAAAAAATTGTTTGGTGAGAAATGTCGCGATTTTAAACTGATAGCTGATCGCGTGAGGAATTTTACTTTAAAATAACTTTAAAGTAACTTTACTTTAAAGTAACTTTAAATTATCGAGTTGACAGTACTTTGCACTTGCTGAGTGTGAAATATCCTGCCAATGCTATTCAAAATAAGTCACTTCTTGGTTTAGACTAATAGGTACCTCACTATCCCAAGACAAAACAAGAATACCCAATCTTTATTTTCATGATAACGAGGGGCAGTTCAATGCATGATTGGATCCAAACAGTAATAATGTACAGTAATGCGAATTATAATTTTATGTGTCCTCGGTACAATAGAGAAACGGAAGGAGTCAGGACCTCTCAAGTTCATGGGGCAAGGCTCTGGAATGGAATTCCTCTAGAAATACGTAAGAAGGGCGCTATCGGTTCCTTTATTTCGGCCATGAAAAAACATTTCTTAGCATAGTGTTCTGAATAGAGATATTCATGTGCTTTGAAGACTTTGAATTAATAATTAATATTTACAAGTGCAACTTATATAAAAAGGCTTCGGCTGAGTTCCATTAATGAAGCCCGTTGTATCCGACACTGGTAAGAATTAGAATGATTTGTTTGAAATATTTGTCGTAGTTGATTCCAAACAAGAGGCCTAGAGGCCTTAACGCGGATGGTTTTTTAAGTTTGCAGTGATCATCATTGGTTTCTGTGCGAAGAGTGAGGCCCGGTAACGAAATTAAGTGAAAATAGTGAATGTTTTTTTTTCTAAAGGAGAAGAGAAAACCTTAGTTGTTATTATCTCCCCCCCTTCCCTCCCCCACCCCCTCTAAGGAGATAGGCTTATCAATCATGGACTACCTGCACAGCCTCGGGCCATTTAATTTTGGTGGCAAAACGTCTAAGGGTTTTTTTTCTGTGCGAAGGTTTTTTGGGGAAAATTTCCAAGCCCCCCACAAACAAAGATTTGTCTTTTGTGACGGTTCCCTTTTCCTTTATGCTGCGATGACACTTACGACGACACTTCTCCGACAACTTGCACATGCTCAGAAGCGAAAAACAAACTTGCGGTCACACGCGTACGATCTTAAAATTTCGGGAAAAAAGACAAGTAAATACAAGAGTGAAGGGTATTTCTCACATATAAAAAAACTCCTGATGATCTGTGTGATTTTGGCTTGATAGGAGTCACTATGAGAAAAATTCAGAGATTTCCCTTTACGCGTTAATAGGTAATATCAACATATTCAGAGAGTTGTAACCAAAAAATTACCGTAAAGCCAGCAAATTCTTGGGATGAACATCTTGAAAATCTCGTTTAATCACAGCACTTATACTGGAAAAGAAACACCTTTTCGTTCAGAAATAGATAAAATGACCTCGAGCAAACAAACACGCTCTTTCTACGTGAGAGAAGAAATCAAAACGCTAGTAATTTTTCGAATGCTATTTGCATACGTGTCGCCCAAATCGATTAGACATGATTAGAACACATGAATGCTCTCTAATTGATAATGTTTTCTATTATTCTGAACAGTTCATCGCGAATGTTACCCCACGTTTTCTACGAGCCGCACAGTTCTCATTCGGCTTGCTATGTATGGCTTTGCTCCGTCTTAAAAATAAATGCTAGTTCTTAAGACGTTGCTGTCTGATCTGGAAGCGTAAACAACATACATTTGAGACATTTGGTCAGATCAAGTGAGTTGCAGGGTAAACAATAAGTCCTTCCTCAAGCGTTCGAAACGCTTGTTCAGGTTTAAATATTCCAAATCGAAGCAATGCGAAAACTTATAACGATTTATCTAGAAGTCCAGATCTGTGCGCTCGTGTTTTAGGAATGAGGAAAGTGCCGTGTCAAAGCGTTGACTAAGGCTGCTGTCAGTTTTGCGTTAGACCGCCGGAGAGATTAAAAGCTGGAGTATTAACTTCTAAATATTTTGTTCTACCCAGCGGGAGACGCGAGATCTAAACCAAGAAGATTTAATAAGGAACTGTCGCCGGCTACAATTAGTGTGCACAAAAACTGAAATTAAGCAAGTGATGGATGGAGAAGAATAAGGACTCTAAGAAGAAATATCCAGTTTGGGACATCAAGTTCGTTCTGCCAAGGTGTCAGGAGAAAAGGGTTAACTTTTGTTGGAACAGTTTTCTCTGACGCAGAAGCAGAACGTTTAGATACTACCGTATTTAAATTTTTCAGTTCTAGTTTGGGTGTTTCTGCTGAAAGAAAGGAGGGCAAAGTTCATGCATTGTAGAAGCGCAGTAAACCAAAACGTTTACCACTCGCTGAAACATCAAAACTTTATTAATGAACTCCGTCATTTTCAATATCAGTGATGCATAACGTGACAGAGGCAAGCGAAGCATACATACATTTTGATAAGGTTGGTCTGAATGTGGCAACCTTAGGGCGGGTGTGGACCTGCCATAAAATTTAACTAACCTAACATTGAGTGTTAGGGTTAGGGTTAGTTAAGGAAGGAAATCTTAAAAATATAAAAAAATCTGGGTTTTTAGAATTAATTAAACAAGCCTCTTTTTCAAATTGTATCTGGTCGAGAGACCTGGAAGCACTTTTAAGTTTTCCTTTAAAAAGCTGTAAGGATGAAGCGTCCCTAATGACTTTAGGGATGGCCGCTCCATACCATGGGGCGCCAATACCGAGTCCGCGCCTCAATTTTTACTTATCGACAGTGTTACGTATCCCAAGCAGGGATGCAAGTTTTTTAGGTAAGGTGTTCAGGTAAGGGCGATTAGAAGTACTGAGACTGTCAGGCCAGAATTGTAGTAAAAAGGAATTTGATTGCAGCATTTTATATAAGGTGTGACTATTAATGGTAAATTTTTCTCTACTGCTGAAGTCTAATCATTTGCAATTCCCACTCGTCAGAGAAAACGCATCTTGACGAAGCAAACATCGTGCAGAATGCCTACTGTTCTCGGGACATTTACTTACAGTTCATGAAATATCTTAGGTCTGTCATATTGCCATTATTACTCAAATAAACGCGAGGTGGCGAGTCACATTGGTTAAGATAAACCCGCGTTTTTTCCCTTAGAGAATATAACTTTGCTCATCAACTTGAAGAAGGCGCAGCATCGAAACAATGAACTTTTCGTGGTATTGTTTTCGTTATTGTTAAGCCTATTCGCACCTCTCAAAAGTAAATTTACCTCTTCTCCCTGAAAAAGAAGGGAGGGAGAAGAAAAACTGGTGAGAAAAATTTGTTATTGATCCGTATAAAAGAAATGAAAACGCGTGAGCAAAAAAATTTGTGTGGGAGTATAATATCCGGCATGCGCAGCCTGGACCATAGCAAAAAACCATTCAACCTTATAATGTGCATATCAAAATAACTTAAACAGTTTCTTACACGGCGGAGATGATCAAGTTTTTAAGTTGTCGGACTTATATATTCTTCTTATCAGCCGGGTATCAGTTAAATTCAGTGCCGTGAAATTTTCCGCATCTGTCCCAGACTAAACGATTGAAAACACACTGTCCATGTTGTAACTTCGTTCCCAATATCTTTCTTTTTGCTGCTTCTTGGATTTCTTGGTCACAAGGAAAAAGTTGCTCTCGAGACACATATTTGATTGGACAGATTCTTTGAAAAACCCCACTGGTTGATCTCTTACAAAAACTGTCCAATTACAGCACACACAGTCTCCAAAAGATGTTTCAAAGAGAATTCAAAACAGCGCGGTAGCATATGATTACCTATCGAGAACTTCACCGAAAATTCTCCCTGCAAACCATTTTAAACTTTCTAAAGGTCTGCAGGTACTGTGATTAAACAGTTTTAGTTAAGGATCAACCGGGAAGGAAACAAACGTTGAATTAGTGAAAGTCTTGGCAGAATCTAGCCAATCAGATCATTTGGCTCTAGAGCCACCCACTCCCCCAAGGCTCTGCCGGGTAAGACAGACAGGTGCCTCTGGAGATGAGAATTGGGACGGGATGTAGGCCTATTGTAAATTTCGTTGTGGTACCAAACCTCTCTTCTTTGCGTCCCTCCTTGATAAGCTACTGTGTAATTATGATCACGTGGCATAAGGATATACACTCTTTGGTTTTAATTGAGAGCCATGTCTAAGCTGAGAATAATCTGTGTTCTTACTGATTTAGTTTAACTAATCTTTTAATTAAATCGAAGCTCAGGTGAGCTGAGGACGGTAATCAACGTGAGTTGCAGCTAATCGAATTACATGGTATTGCCAACAAACATTTGAGTTAAATGAAGGAATATTACATAGATGACCAGGAAAAGGAAAAATGACAGTGATCTGCCATATAGATCTATTTTGAAACGAGATTAGGGTTCAGGCGAACACCATAGGCATTGAGTGTGTGACGTTAGTACGACGAGTCTTTGAAGGTCGTAGAATATTTCCTACCTACACATTACCATTCCGCGATCAATCCTGAGGCGCAAAATCTCGCGACTCACTATCATGTACAAAATAGTGAACAGTAAAATAACGGTTGATATCCCAGACCACATTGCACGCCCCACCCGCATTACACGTTCGTATCATGGCAAACGTTTTACTAATATCAGCAGCAATCTGAGTAATACTTACTAGCATATTTTTTTTACGAGAACTCTGAAGGAATGGAACGCTCTTCCTTCATTCCTATTTGTTAGACCAACTGTAGCTGACTCCAGGCGCGACTACCGCAAGTTCAGAATTAAAGAATTAAGGATGTCGACTGAAGCACTGATCAAGAGCACTGGACCTCGAGTTGATTTCCAATGATTTATCTTTATCACAATATTCCAATGCTCAAAACCTTCAAACTAAAATACAAGCAAAATATCAAGTCCAAGCGTCACGAAAGGACAAAGCCGAACAATAATTGGATATGATAAAAACGCGAACGCAGGAAACGGCAAAACAACTAAACTAGAAATAAAACCGACGAAATGAAACTAAGAAAGGTAAAAACACTGCTTACCGATTGTCCTCTTTGTACGCCCGAGTAGTTATAAACGCAGGATCCAAAAAGCTTCGCTATAAACGCAATCAAACGCAAAACACAGACCATGCACACAGACGACTAGTTAAAACGCACGAGGTCCTGAATACGATCTGACGGAAACGTCACTAATATCTAACCTAGACAGTTACACCAACCTTCTGTGGAGTCTTTTAAATCTGCTGTAACGGAATGTCTCACCTCTTGTGATTGATTTCGTGTGCTATTATGTATATTTTAGAAACTTAATTGTTAGGTATGTATTTTATATTTAGATGTTTAATTGTTAAGTAGTTAGTTAATATTCCGCACAGTGATGGGAAACCCTTGTGAATTATAATATATAAAAAAATCCCTTCTCAACAGGATTTTGTATGGCAATGAGACTTTTGCCCGTCAAACTCCATTTTTCTTGATAGGCATGATATTAACACTTCATATTACACTATGGAATTCTTCAGGAACCCCTCAGGCAATAAGGACCAGTTGCCTGGACCTTGATGAAGAACCAAGAGGCATTGCTCGTGTTACGCATTCGGGCATAGCAGCTGACAAGATTCTGATGCAGTGGTACAAGACTCGGATAACTTGAGATAAAACAGCAAACACTACAAGGAGACAAGCCACAGAAGGTAGCAGGCCAAGCAAGACAATCTCGATCCACAGAAAAGCGTGAACAAGGCTTTTACTTGGTCCCGTGGGCTCTATTCCCTCGGAAATATACGTGGCTTCTGCTAAATTGACCGTGCAGATGGCAACCAAGCTAATAAGAGAAAGGCTCTCCGAGATATTGGCTTTACGGTCGCGGAATGGCCTTGCTGTAAGATGATGCAACAGAATTAGAAAACATGCAAAATCCAGGCAGACGAAGCGTATCATGGGATCTGTGGAGAAAGTATGGATGGTCAGCAGGATCAACCTTCGGCCAGTCAGTACACTTTCCCAGTATAACGTGCCATGCTTGCCATCGGAGGAAGGTCGGAATGGATCATGAAGAACCTTTTTGATTTCTTCGGCATCGTCGCTGGAATCTACCCCGTATGGGTAAGGTTGGTTTCTGTTCGGTCTCTTCTTGCAGTATCGAAAGAGCCAGATAAGAAGAAAAGGCAGAGGGAATGCACAAGATATCAAGAATTCCTTGGCCGACACTTTGTCTTTGGAAAGCATCAGCGATCCCCAGAAAAGGACTAAAACCAGGGGAATGACAAAAGCCACTATGAAGACAATCAACAGATATTGCCACCACTGCCAACACTGAATGTTCCCTTCCATAAAGAGACGCCAATCTTGACCAATAGGAACACAGTGCATAAGCTTGAGAGTTGTATCTGCAAGTGTTTCGTATCCAAGTAACAATGTTTCCAACGCCACAGCCAGATACAATGGCAGTGATGGGTCTGGCAAGTAAAACAATTTGCTAATGAATCGATGAATGGCGTAGATAAAACCAATGGAAAGCAATGTTGCCAAAAACTTTAGGCACATGAACAGTTCTTTGGTGACGGCATCAAGACCAGGAAATGGGCAACCAATACTACCATCCATAGTTTTCACTTGGAAATTAAAAAGTGCAATCACTGGTGGAATGAAGGGAACCATGCGAAGAGTATTCTCGGGGGACTTAACCATAACCAACTCTGCAACTTGATAAAAATAGAAGACGATCTTCAGGTACCCAGCATCGTGTTTATCACTGCTGTCTTCGTTTGCTGACGACTGTTGGCGAATGTTTTTGGTTTTATTCGTAAACCACAAACTCTGCTGATATAACAGTGAGAAGATAGGAGGCTTAAAGATGACGTAAAGTGCAAAGAATATGACGTAGATAAACGATGCCACCCAAAACCAGTGATCATTGCATTTCTCTATTTTTCTGCATGACGTGGAATACAGGACTTCACTGTACCCAGCAGAACATTGGCCACACAGCACGCCTGACCTGTTACCATGACAAACATTGTAAGCGTGACGAGAAGGATTGGTTGGAGTTCTGCAGTATTCCACTGGACATGAAATGAATTGCAGACTTGGGGGTCTTGTTGAAATGTTGAAACCCCAAAAGTTCTCTTTGGCCATGATGTTTCCATTTTCACACTTTGCTCCGTAGGGACATTTCAGGCACTCAGTGTCCTTGTTTACGTTTAAACCACTGGTTGAACCTCGCTGTAAAGTATAGAAACCATCGGGACACTCATCACAGAATAATTTGATGTAACTGACGTTCACCCAACATGTCTCGTTAGCATCCCAGACAGGTTTCTCATCACCATCCTTGACAAGTTCAAAACCGGTTACAGTTTTCTCTTGTTTCATTTGCTGTCCGTACCGGCAGCGAAGAGTAGAAGAGTTATCAATGTTTATTAAGCTGCACTTAGTAACTTCAAACAGTGGGTCATAGAATTCCCTGTCAACGTTAGCTGTAAAAGAAGAACTTTCAATCGTGACGGGACCGACACTCTCAGAGCGCAGAAAACAGCCATAACTAGAGACTGGTTGTTTTACGTATCGTTTAAAAACAGTTTGAATAAATGAACTATTCACAATATTAAGCCTACCATAGCCTGTTTTCATGAACACGTGACCTCCCGGTGTTAATCCTTCGTTGTCTTTAAAATGACAGTTTTTGATGGTGACGTTGCCGTTCATGAGGTCTAAAGCACCAGAGACACCCACGTTGCCTTCAAATATGCTATCCTCAAATATGACAGGGAGCTTAAAGTTCTTCTTCCATATAAATTCATTACCGATGTTCCGTTCTCGTTCGCAACATTTAGGCGGATCGTCGTCTGTAATTTCGATATGCACGGTTGCTCGATCGACTAAACGATGCATTAACTGAGAGTTGTTAAGAAACTTGCAGTTTTTAAATGAAATCAGCCCATGAACATTTTTGTCGGCCTCAACGGACAGGGCACAACCGTGTAATTCGAGAAAGGTAACATTTTCGAGAAGTAACTTTGCTTCAAAGTCTAAAGACCAATATAACTGTTGATCTGGTTGCATCGTCACCACATCGTGAAAATGTTGTGTTTGTGTTGTAGGACTCAGTTCCTGCGTGGGACGTTTTATTGCAAATCTGATTGCATCACCAGAGCCTCGTGTTTCGTGACCTAGAAACAGGCTGTTTCTTACAACAAGTGTTTGGTCGCTTGTTGAGCAATTGTAACCTTTACTTAAACAAGAAGTGGTTGACATCCGAATGCCAATCCTGTTGTTTGCCAAAAGACATTCGTCGAGGAGAACTTTTATCCCTGGTGTTGACTTTGTTGTTTTGGGAGGACCACTGGCCGCGATGGAATACCCATAGGTGGAGTTTATAATCACTTTGGCTAATCTTAAGTCAAATCCACCGTGGACAAAAACAGCATTCTGGTTATTTATGAACGAAGTGTTCGATAATGTCACATTTCCATGGCTCAAATCGTGCCGAATTCTCACCGAGAAAGCGAAGCCATTGTCCTCGTGACCGAGCTCTCGGAAAATGGAATCGGTGATGGACGCAGTTACATACATCTTCGGAAGCTCCTCCAAAACTGTCGAACGGACGTACACGGCAGCTGTTGTATTTCTATCCCATGATGTTACATTAAACTGTCCCTTTCTGCCCTGGAAAAGGCATCTTGATATCGTCAGATTGAAGAATTCGTTAAATAAGTAGACTATTATAGAGTTTTTATTGTACCAGAATTCACTGTCGCTGACCGCAAGCGTCGACTTCTTGCGGCTAGGAGCAGATGATTCTTCTTGTCGCATGTCAACTCCATACCGGCAGTTCATAAACTTGCATTTAATTATTGCAACATTAAAGGAGGACACATTATAAAAAATGACATCAGTAGCGTTGAATACAAGGTTAGAGAGAGTGACTTCAAGAATGCCACCTGTAGCATGTGTGCCAAAAATTAGATCAGCGGGATTTTCGCAGGAAATGTGGGCCTCGGAGAACTGACCTTGTATTGTAACACTTTTGAGTATTTTTATCCTTTCTTCCCCATTAGTATCGTTATCAATTCTTGAACAGCCGTATGGATGTAATTTACTTTTCTTTCCATTAAGACAAATCTTGCCGCCATCACGAACTAGCCGTAGTGCTTGTGGTAGACTACGGCATGGCGTGAGAGAAGAACCGCAGTGAGGAAAGTCTTCGCCAGTAAGGTGGGAAACAAAGAGACAATCATCTTCTTCTTCGTCAGCACCTGAAGAAAATCAAAATGTGAAACCTTGTAATATGCAAACTATATTGGCAATTCCCTGAAGAACTTATGAAAACGAGTTTTCATTGCAGACACTAATTTGCCCTGGTGAAACTTACAGTAACTCCCCGGAAAACGAAACACCTTACGTTTATAGAGAGGCACACAAATGAAACAGCCATCTTCTCGACTCATAATAACTGTGCTGTCGTGTCCGAATCCCCCGCCCCCTCCCCCTCCCAGCCGAATGCCATGGATTTATGCCACGGTTTGCGCATCTCAAAAAATATAGCCTAAGTTCGTCGTTTGCAATCCGTGTTAATCTTCTCTATCCTAAACCATCCTTGTTTCTCTATAGTTTATTGTTACAGCTTTGGTGTTTTTCTATCTTAGTAAACTACTATTTTCAGGTTTCCTTTAATTTAAAGGTAATTTTGTAGGTGGCTAAAATAACTCAAAATACCGACTCTGAGCTCATTTAGTCCACAAATGCTGAATATCTCAAGCAACGAGATAAAGGGCAGTAGATTAGGTCAGGTCAGTTCATTCCCGTACAAGTAAGAAAATTATATTATTCTGTATAAATCTTGGCCAATATATTGATATTCGTTGATGCTCGTGCATAAACTTTATTGTATTGTGTATTGCATCTGGATATACTTAACAGTTTTTATAACATAACTAAAGCAAAGCGCGCGCTCTGATTGGTTAATTTAGCGTCTACTATTTGCCTATGGGTGTACGCTGCTGACGTGTGTGCTAATGTTTACAAAGCAAATCTTTTGACAGACATTGTTACCAAAGTAATGGCCAACGTTCTTCTGCCAGAAATGCGAAACTGTCTTCACAGTTGTCTGAAGATGAAACTTTATCGAGTTACTGGCGTGCAGTCGGTTATCACGAATGAATTTTCGCGCGCTTGTTTTCTCTTGTCATGTAAGACTACACGAACATTTTTTTGTGATGTGGCTCAATAAAAGGACTTTTGTTGTTCCAATGTCTCAATGTTATGTTATAAAACAAATGGTAAACGCCATAGCGTGCACTATTGAGTTATGGATGCACTTGGGAGGTTTGCTAAGCACTCAAGAAGTTAGAGTCGCACTCGGCTATCCCCTCGTGCGACTCTTACGCTTCTTTTTACAATACTCAACATTACAATACGATACAATACAATACATTACTTACGGTACTTACAACACTGGTTGCTTGCACCACTGACAGTTACAATACTCTTCTTACATTATTCACATATTTTGTTTTCCACTTACTATTATTATTATTATTATTATTATTATTATTTTCTTCTCTTTATTGTTAACATTTTTACGGCTATGTTACCTTTTACATTCAGGCAATACAATGTATACTAAGTGCTATTTAATTGTAGTAGATACTTGTTATTTAATTAACAGTTGTAGCTATAATAGAGCATTAATATTAAAAAAATAATAATTCGTATTATTATCAAGCAGATTACATCTGTTTGACTTGTCCTCGATTTGTGGGAAACAAAGGCAAGAAAGAGGAGTATTTAAGTGATAGTCCCGCCGATGCCGTTGGCGGCAGGTGCACCGCTGCACCCGCCAACAACATTGGAAAAGCTGAGGAGAGTTTCACTAAAAGAGGAGAGTTGAGACATTTTACCCAGTATTGTCTTCCAAGTGCTAATTATTGACAGTGTTTTCAATTAGGCCTCTTTGTTGTACTGCATTCACAAAATCATGAAGGTCAATGGACTTGTTATTTAGTTTACAACTGTAGATAAAATAGCGCATGAATAGTGTGATGTGGTTGAATTTATTGATGGTACCTTTCTCGTTTAAGTTGGAAGTAATTCCGAATAAAAGTTCCTCCATAGTTGGAGAGATTTGTGAATTGTACGTTGTATTAAACCACCGAATGTACTTTATGTATGAATGATTTCGTAAAGGGGCAGTGAATAAAAGTGTGGTCGATTGAGTCGTTTTCCCCACAAAAGCAGCATTCATCGTCAGTTCTAATACCATATTTGAATAGTTCTCTCTTTGTCACCACGATTCTATGAATAAACTTTAACTGGAATTCTTTTAGTTTTGGTTCTTTGCAAAGTTTTCGTGTTGTCTTGAATATCTTTGCCCAATGTTCGTCGTTTAAAGAAAGTATTTCGCTCCATCTTTTAGTACCAGTCTGACCTCCATTGTGGGTTTTATCAATGAAAAGATTATAGAAGTCTCTCGATTTGGCTTTATCAAGGTTGAATGTGAAATTTCTCTTAAAAAAGATGGTCGTTGCTTGTGAAGAACTGAATATTAACTGATTCTATTTGTCTTGCTTTCAACCGTAACCGGTCAGGTATGGCACCTGAAGATATTGGATGAAGTTTGTGTTGCATGAAAATTTTCTTTTAAATTCCTGGAATGAGAGATAGCTTCCATACTCCTTCAACAAGTCTTTAATAGGCACAATTCCTTTCTCCACCCATTTACTGAGATAAACAGTTTTCTGATCTACTTGAATTTCTTTGTTGTTATATAATACTAAATCACTTGCTTGGTCGTAACCGTAAAGTTTTTTAATTCTTGGAAGGATTTGAGAATGTTCTGGCAATTGAGGAATATACTTTGTGTCATAGTTGCATTTTAAAAGAACATTTAGGCCCCCCTATTTTCTAAAATAGTAGTTTGGCACGGGACGCCAATTTTTGTCTCCAGTGTTCAAGAGTCTAGGGATCCATGCGAGTCCCAAGAATTTAAACATAAGATCTACATCTATCAGACGTAGCCCACCTTTCTCTGAATCTTGGTAAAGAACGGTTCGTTTGATTTTACCCTTCTTTTTTTCCATATAAAATTGAACAACTTCTTTTTCAGCGTGCCTGCGATTGTATCGGGAACTTCAATATTTCAAGCGGAATAAATGATCTGTGAGATGCCTAGAGTTTTGGTTATTAAGACTCAACCAAATAGCATGAGGCTTCTAGCACTCCACATATCCAGTTTTGTTTGTAGCTTTCTTAACTTCAAGGTAAAGTTAAGGTCGTCATTACCTATCTTGTCGTACGAGAAGTGAACTCCTAGGATCTTAACAGGGGTGTGCATCCACGTCATGTCCAAGGGGTTGGTTCTATTGTTAACCCACTTTCCAAGCCAAGTCGCCTTTTTTTTTTTTCATGTTTAGCTGTAGACCAGCTATCCTATCGGACCCTACCGAAATCCTTGACTAAATTTAAAGCTTTTCCCACTGAAATTAAATCTGTACAAAAAAGATTCGTGTCGTCGGCAAATTGTGACAGTTTGAGTTCGTTTGAGTTCGTTAGTTTGAGTTCAGTTTGTTACCAAACAGATTAACGCCTTTGACCCCCGGGTCCGCGTAGCGTAATTTTATAGACATTAATACAGCTGAGAGGATAAACAGAAACGGTGAGAGAGAGGACAACCTTGCCTCACACCTTTCGACGGTTGAAACCACTTCGTCATGTAACCATTATTCAATACTGCGCTCTCCACGTTCGTATAGAATGTACTGATCCCTAGTTTTATGCTGCTACCAAAATTAAAAGCATCTAAGATTCTCATAATAAAGGGCCATTCGAGAGAGTCGAAAGCTTTACGAAAATCAAGAGCTACTAGAATGCCGGGAATTTTTTTGCTCTTTTGTAAAGTCTAGAACATCGCTAATAAGAATGTTTTCCCCAATGTAGCGTCCTTTCACAAAGCCTGTTTGGTCTGGGTGTATTAAGTTCGGCAAAACCGTTTCTAATCTTTTTCTGATCTTTAGATCAGCATTCAGTAGGGTTATCGACCTCCAGTGTGCAGGTCGAGTAAGGAGCCGTCTTCGTTTGGTGGTAAAGTAATAATGCCCCTTCTTTGCGAGGCCTCGTTTAAGCAAACCAGAAGATTTTGACTTAGTAGATCTAAAATAATTTATAGAATTCCACAGTGAATCCGTCTTCATCTGGCGACTTATCATTTTGGAAGGATTCCAATACATTTGTACACTCTTTATAGCTTAGAGGACCTTCCGAGTTATCCCCACCGTTTTTGCACCAAAACTGATAACGTTGTTTTTCGATTTGCGACATCGGAATGTCGTCGATATCTAAACCTGACCATTGTGCGGAAAGGCTTAGCCTAGTACTACCATCTGCTTATCATTAATATCAGTTGATATTTAAATTGATGACGTCACAAGTGGTACCAAGAGTACGACCATTAAGTGGCCGTATATGGCTACTTGGGCGTCAAAGGATTAACATCCGGCGAGAAAAAGTTGTTACAAATAATGTCGTCTAACTGTTCGAGCTGGCGCCTTATTTCCTCTGCCCGGTCTCTGGATACTTTTGGTTTATATTTCGTGTACGAGATAGTCGCATCCCTAATTTCCATTTTGATTAGCTCCCACAGTAGGCCTTTGTTTGTTACTTGACGGTAATATTTTACGGTGTTTGAATAAGTTATTGAATTTCTAGAGTCCGGGTCCCCTTGGGCTTTCGCATGACCCAGACAAAGATATGTTATTTGCGTTATGGTCGGGTGCAATTGATGGATAAATTTCTGTTTTCTTCACCCTTTTTGTTAAGTTTTTTATGGCGCGTTTTCAGGGTCAAAATTAAAAACTAACTTTTCCACCTTTCCTTACCTGCTAAGTAAAATGCCTGTCATTTCCTGTCTTTGAAATTAGACAGTACGCATCTCTTTTGACCTCCGAAACAATACATTCCGCGTTTCCTGAATACTAAAATCATAACATCCGGCATATTTTGACCTTTGAACAAAATTCTCTGCGTTTCCTGACTTCTCTCGAATTTTAAGTCCGGCATGTTCTGACTTTCAATGTAATTAGTTACCAAATACCGTACTACTTAGTTTAAACATCTCAACTAAACATCCCATGCCGGCACCTGACAAGCCATTTAGTTCATAATGAAATCTCGCCGCTAAGCCGACATTGTGATTTGCAAAATTTGCAAATGCGCGTTTTCTGACTTCTCGATTCTACCAGGCGTCTTTTCCGCGTAGGCGTGGACCCTACAATAATACACATAACATGTGATCAGGGTTTTCAAATTGGAATAAAGTAACAGGAGGAAATCATAAAGTAGGCGGCACACTCTAGGGTCATGATAAAGGAGGCCACACGTGTAGAGGAGTGCCGAAATGGCTTACCTCCTCCTACACGGGGGGAGGGGGGGGGGGAGGGCAATGGGATGAAGACCGTGGAAAATTTGAAAATCTATTTGTCTTGAGAAGCATTTTGATGACTGAAAAGTGCTTTTGTCGGAGGCTACTGTACACTTTATTTTAACAAGGGTTTATTAAAAATTCCTTGAGGGGAGTCCATATTCTGCCACTGCTTGTTGGAAAAGGCCAAGAACAGTAGCTGCGGTATTCTTTGTTCCAGCCCTAAGATATACAGGAAATCTTGTGTATCCATCAACTCCACAATGCACTACAATCTTCCATCTGAAACTTAAAAATACATGAGTCCATACTTTGCTGTCCTTTCATGGATTCTGTCCTCACTACCAACAACTAGTCTCCTTCGTAGCCGTTTTTTGGGTGTCACGCAACGCTTCTTTGGAGAGAGCGTTGCGTAACATCCCCCCACCCCCCACCCCGAAAAAAAAAAAACCGGCTGGGAAGGAGACTAACCAACAACCACCTGTATTAGAAACTAGGCGCAATAAATCTGAATAAATTTTATTTATAATCAATTACGAATAAGGTTCACCTGATCAATTTATGATTCCCGTCTATGTGCCATGTGCCACAGTACACAGCTCTTGGTGTAAGGAATAGCCATCTCACTGCAAGTCCCTCCGGATCCGTTCTTTGCATGCATTCTCGGGCTCTCAGCTGGAGCACATTTATATTGCGCAACACTAGCTGCGATTGGACCCTCCGATATCCCGCATCTGGAAAATCCCTATGAAAGGATCTTACCATGTTATCAAGGTCATCATCACTAATGGTTGTCGTCCTGTCGGTAATGGAGATATTGTACTCCCGCATACGTCTTTTTATGGTACTCTCACTCACACCAAGGGCTCTGGACATGTCGGGTAAGTTGATTTCATAATCGGCAAGATATTGCAGCTGCTCCCGTGGAATCTCGAACCTAGGACGCCCAACCGTTCTAGGCTGGTTTGCTACTGCTGGGGAGGAATGATACCAATTCCGCTCTACCTCCGACAACATTCGCGTCACAGTGGCGAGTGAGGGTCGAACTGTATCAAACACCTGCATGTTGTCAGCAAGTCGAACCAAATGGCGAGAAATTTGTCCCAATCGGTACAGAACATAATCAGCCACATCTTCACTAACTGTGTCCTGTTGAAGTCTCCTTGCAAGGTCGAATGATGTATGGCGAAGACTGCTCAAGAATTGCTCTTGTGCCGTCGACTTCATTAATAAATCCCCGGGAAAACTCCGGCCCCCTTGGGTCCTGGCACTAGGTTTGCATCAGGGATCCAGGCTTGCGCGGAAAAGACGCCTGGTAGAATCGAGAAGTCAGAAAACGCGCATTTACAAATTTTGCAAATCAAAATGTCGGCTCAGCAGCGAGATTTCATTATGAACTAAATTGCCTATCAGGTGTCAGTATGGGATGTTACGTTGAGATGTTTAAACTAAATATTACAACATTTGGTAACTAATTACATTGAAAGTCAGAACATGCCGGACTTAAAATTCGAGAGAAGTCAGGAAACGCGGAGAATTTTGTTCAAAGGTCAAAATATGCCGGATGTTATGATTTTAGTATTCAGGAAACGCGGAATGTATTGTTTCGGAGGTCAAAAGAGATGCGTACTGCTAATTTCAAAGACAGGAAATGACAGACATTTTACTTAGCAGGTAAGGAAAGGTGGAAAAGTTAGTTTTTAATTTTGACCCTGAAAACGCGCCATAGTTTTTAGCCAAAAGAAAGTAGTCTATCCTAGATTTCATTCCTATTGCTTTTGATTCATATATAAATTTGCGTAACTTAGGGTGGCGTACTCTCTGGATGCACTATCGAAACATTTGCTTAGGTATTCAGATTTGCCCATGGACGAGTATTTGATGGGCTGTAGATAAAAGTTTTGTCACGAAAAATACAGTAAATGCTAAACTGTTCAATGATAGTGACAGAAGCCCAGGAAAACGGTTTCATTTCATAGTCGGTATACCGGTCTAGTTAGCTTTGGTGTGCGGCACTTTGTTGCGGAGCTTAAAGGTCATTAAAGTCATTAAAGGTTAAAGCCGACATTTATCTTATCGAACATAAAGTTTGCAAATTAGGAAACTGAAGCAACAACTTTAAGTTCGCTTTAAAGTTTTCAATACTGACGGTCTCTTTAAAGTTCAGCCATAACCCCGAAAATATTTTTTCGCCTATATAAATCTCCTTACTTTTCTGATCACCACCGCGAAAAAAGTATCGTTGTAGCTGTTTTCGTTAATTTGCTATGAATTTTTAAAGTCCGTAATATTAGCTCTTTCCGCGCCCACGACCGAGGAACAGCGTAAGTTGACCTGTGACGTCATCGAAGACTAAAATGTTTTGCTTCTAAGAAGAATATATGCGAACAGGCGATAATGTGACTTAAAATCGTTGCAGAATGCAAGGAAAATGT
The DNA here is from genome assembly GCF_042242905.1 of Orbicella faveolata. Taxonomy (NCBI): domain Eukaryota; kingdom Metazoa; phylum Cnidaria; class Anthozoa; order Scleractinia; family Merulinidae; genus Orbicella; species Orbicella faveolata. The sequence continues at coordinate 15,153,506 of NW_028301547.1, read as the reverse complement.
GCTTTTGGAGGGATTCGCAGTACAGCATGCTTAGGAGAGAGCAATCGTCTTCATTCAATACCTCTATCCCAATGACACTCGTCCAGAAGCGAGAAAAAGACGGAAGAAGTGTGATGACTTGTGCAAAGTCGGGCCGAAAGAGGGAGCCATCCAGCAGTTCTTCGATCTCGGGTTCGCCGCTACTGTAAAAACGTAGGATTTTCATGGCCTGTACATTCTTCCTTAGCTTCTAGTGCGAAGCTCGACATTGTCAAGGCATATGAGACACGAATGGTTGAGATAAGCTGGGAGCCATCTGACTATTCAATTAATGGCAACTAGGTGAGATAATTATACGGCAAATTATACGCATCGAGTTTTCTTTGTCTTCGAAATAGAGAGCTTTCTAAGCAAATAATCAACGACACATACGTCCAACAACGAGGCGATTAAGATCAGTGAAGCTTCGAACTGCAGAACTATGCATTTGTGGACTTTATATACAACCACACGCACGAGGTCACAACTGTTTTGTTCTTTGAGCAACGAAATATATTTCAGTTACAAACTTAAAACGAATCAAGCATTGATAAGTATATGAGGAAAGTAACACAAACCATTTAGATTCGACTTTTCCGACGAAGATTGTAGCACTGAAGGGAAACTAAAGGAGACCGGGGAGGAGAATGAGCTTGTTTTTGGCCGAAACGCAACACTCAGGTTATTAGCGTACATAAATATATGTTGTTATATAGCTGGCGTTTTTCCTGCTGCAGCGCGCCCATTCATTGGCTAGTTCATGGTCACATGACATCTAACAATGAAACTGTTTCCCGCCAAATGCCACGAGCGGACAACATTGCGAAAACTATGACGTCAAACGGGAAACAGTTCACTCTTACCCGCGAAATGTTGACCGCTGTTGCACGTCATTTGCAAATAAAGTGATTATTTGTTTTGCACCGGTTTGACCCATTTGTTTTGCTACATAACAAATCACTTAGTGACTGGCCCGAGGGAACAGAGAATTTCGTTTCCCTCGGATGTCAATGTTCCCTCGACTTCGTTTCGGGAAACATTGAGATTCTCGAGAAACAAAATTCACTGTTCCCCTCGGGACCAGTCATTAAGTGTTAATTATTGACCGACTGGGAGGTCCGTACAGTGAAAAACTGTGACCGAGGTCTTGAAAATGCTGCCCGAGATCGCAGGCGGAGGTCAGCATTTTCAAGCCCTCGGTCACAGTTTTTCACTTTACGGACCGACCCTAAGGGCCTCTTCATATGAGCCCAGTCAACCGGGCTGGCTCGGTTTCCGAGATCTCGCCTCGCTTCTCTTTCCTTCGTAAAAATTGCGATGTGTTCATATGAGAAGCCAGGCTGGCCCGGTTACCGAAATCTCGGTAACCGGGATGAAAATTTTCCCATATGAACACTCCAGCCCGGGTAACCGGGACGCAACTTTTTAGACGAAATAGCTTCGCTTTCGCAACATAGCGGCCAAAATGGCATAATTTTTGCCTTGTATGTATTTCCACTTTAGGAGTAGGCGAATTAGCTTTGTTAGTAAAGTTGCAAGAGTCCGCAAAGCTGCGACAGCCGCGAACGATACAAGTTTAGGTTCCACCATTTTGGTTGTGTTTCTTGGATTTTATCCCGGTAGACCGGGCTGAAATTTCCCATATGAACAGACAACAAAATTCGTCCCGGTTACCGGGCTCATATGATGAAGAGGCCCTACGCCGGCCAATAACATATTCATCTTTTTTTCCTGCGGTAAATTGGCTTACAAGTGGGTTTGTTTTTACGCAACGTTGTCATTGAATCGACTTACGCGCCGTCTACAAACCATTCGTAAAAAAGCTAACGAGCGAGTAACTCAGATACAAGACAAAGAAAGATGTATGAACTACTTTATGTCAGTTGGATTTAGTTCACCAGTTAAGTTCTCCAAAATTATTTTTCCGGTGTGAAATTTCGTGCAAAGTTTGAAGTTGTACTACAAAAACAATGTTTGCCGGTCATTGCGAATCACTCGACTTTTCTACCGTAAATTGAGTAGCAGATAGCTTGGAAATTCGTTAAATGTATTCCACAGAAATTCTCTCAAATATAGCAACGATCGGAGAAGTAAACTCCACTGAAATTGAATTTTTTGCTTAACATTTGAGAGAGAGACACACAAGATTACGCGCCATTACAGCGCCGAGCTACGAACAGCCAAACAAACTCTCACAACTTCAAAAACTCAATTGAATTTACTTACAGTGACGTTCCTTACCATTTAAAGATGAACAAAGATAAACTTGTGTTGATTAACCGTCTATGGAAGTGTAAAAAGGGGCGAAAGATTGACGATTACCGCTAATTCGTTCACGAAAATAGATCAACACGACGGATTCCGCCCGCTGTGGCGGTCCGGATAAGTCCGGATGGAAAAACTCCGGGCGCTCGAGGAACCAATGAGGTTGCAGGATTTGTTAAATTCGAGCTGAGAAAAAGATAAATTTGTCTATTTATTTATTTATTTATTTATTTATTTATTATTTATATATTTATTTATTTAGTTAGTTATTTAATTATTTTTCTAACACGGGTAACCGCACGAACAGGATACGCTCAGTGATTTCTGTGTGTTGTTTTTTATATATATTTGTCGATCATTCCTTAGCTAATAGAAGTAATATATTTAGATATCGCTTTGAAGTACAAACTTTTATGATAGAAAGGTCACGTACGAAACGATTACCATCACGTGGATAGGGTGGTGGGTAGGCTTAAGAATTCATTCAACTGGGTGGTTGGAGCAACTCCACTTTTCAGAATGGCTGCATAGAATAAGTTTCTTGTGAATACATTATATTTTCCTTGAAAACACAGATTTCTTGTTTAGAGAAGTAACTTGTCAGCAATTAGGATACCACGCTAGAAAAACACAAATTTCAACAAGAGCGATTTTCTTGAATGGCTTCACTGTTTAATACTGTAATGCACCTTTTAATGGTGTGTCTTATTATAGGAACTTAGCGCGAATTTCAAAAATTCGCGTTAATTTAATTAAGTCGTGTTGATTTATGTTAATGTTAATTTCCGTCAACCACTGTACATTCTTAGCAAATATAAAAGAAAATTACAAAAAAAGGAAGAAAACACTCTCTGTACCGGGTTTGAACTGGAGACTCCTGCGTCTTATCAACTGAGCTATAGTAGCGCGGTACGAAAGCAAGATGCAATTATTTAGATTTAAACAATTGCGCATTGAGACGCTTTAAAAAATTGTGAATTGCTCTGCTATAAACAAATCAATCCAAAAACAAAAGAGACAATTTTCAAGTCAATGATGCAGGGATGATGTTTGTTAAATTTCAGATCTATAGCTTTAATATTCAAGCTAGACTAAAACGGATTTGTCAAGGACGTTCGCGCTAATTGTTTCTGCGCAACCTTACTGCGCACGCAAATTCACATGCCACGTCATGCATCGAGCGCGCGCTAAGTACTAAAATGAACAACGATAGGGCAGATGGCCATTGCTATAGCTTTGCTTGGATTTGACGATCTTGGACGTTCGGTAACCCCTACTTTTTTTTCCAGAAACAGATTTTATTTATAATTATCTCCACATTGAAAGTGAAGAATGATCATCGCAGTAAATTTTCCAACTTAAGCAATTGGAAAGAAGAAGCCTGAAAAAAAAATCAGGGCTTCAACGGGATTCGAACCCGTGACCTCCGCGATACCGGTGCGATGCTCTACCAACTGAGCTATGAAGCCACACATTGGGAGCGAGGCGACTTAATTGAGTTCATAACTTCCCGTGAGGAGTGAAATGATGTGAAGTTTATATTTGCGAAGTTTTTAGCCCTGATTTTTTTTCAGGCTTCTTCTTTCCAATTGCTTAAATTGGAAAATTTACTGCGATGATCATTCTTCACTTTCATCTACAACCGCAGTTTATATATGAATTATTTCATATAAACCTCACATCATTTCATTAAGTCGCCTCGCTCCCAATGTGTGGCTTCATAGCTCAGTTGGTAGAGCATCGCACCGGTATCGTGGAGGTCACGGGTTCGAATCCCGTTGAAGCCCTGATTTTTTTTTCAGGCTTCTTCTTTCCAATTGCTTAAGTTGGAAAATTTACTGCGATGATCATTCTTCACTTTCATCTACAACCGCAGTTCATATATGAATTATTTCATATAACCTTCACATCTTATCTCCACATTGTCCAAAAATGAACAAAAAAATCAATGTGGGAAGTTAAAAAGGAAATCAAGATTTCTGTCCACGGGACATCGAATCCTGCCATCTTGCGGCTCAAGGCGCGTGAAACTATGGTCGCTAAATGCGAACTTTAAGGGAGGGGGACATTGGGGGTTGCAGTATTACGATATTTGACAATTTTTCTTGCGGTATTTCGGTAATTATAATTTCGAATTGCGGTATTGCGGTATTTTCCGAGCCTGCGGGATGCGGTTTTTTAACATTTTGGACGGTATTAAAAATTATCCTCCAAGTCCTTCAATGTTTTCCGATGCCTTTTCCAGTTTCCCATTGGAAAATGGTAAGTTATTTTTAGTTAACAGTTAGCCAACACGCGAATGGATGTTAATTAGTTTGCTCATTTTGTCTAAATCGAACATTACAAATTCCTAATTGCTATTTCCGTGCTATTTGCTCTAAACTTGACATACAGAGTAGTGGTTTCGGTATGACATTGAATTTTGACCCGGCCAATTGAAGTGTTGCGGTATTTCGCGATGTTATTTGCGATAATGCGGTATTTGCCGAAATTTTTTTGTAGTAATGCGGTGTTCAGAACCCCCCAATGTCCCCCTCTTAAGGAACCTCACCAGTTGACTAAATTCACTTAACAGGCCCACTTAAACAATATTTGGCAGAGAACATTTCCCTTCAAAAATGTAATTGCAATATTTTTGGGCTTACAGAGACTGTGGCCTTATTCGCTAAAGTATTCGTACAAATATACAGCGATACCACACACCATCGCTATTCATGAGTCTCCTATCGCTCTGAAGTACATATATCTTATTAGATGTTTTGGTGTGTAGTGTCTCTGTATATTTGTACGAGTTGTGCCGTATTTTGACGAGCCCGTGGGCGAGTCAAAATACAAACCACGAGTAAAAATATAAAGCGATACTACACACCAAAACATCTAATAGGAGATTTATTATCCAACTGCTGTAGTCAATAAATTCATCACCGAAAGAGGGAGAGTGTGAGTGTTTTGCGTGCGCGCGCCGACCCGTGCGGCAAACAGGTTTTCTACTGTACAAATAACTGTACAATATTGCTGTACATTTGTACTGTTATTTGGATGGTATTCGCTGCAGTTGGATAATAAAAACTCTTATGATAGAACGATCACGTAGGAGGTGACCATCAGCTCCTCTATAGGGTGGTCGGTAGGCTTAGACTAGGTTTAAGAATTCATTCAACTGGGCTGTTGGAGCCATCCTGCTGCATAGAATTACAGGTAGTCTCTTAGAATTAAATGTAGTTTACCTCGTTCGTGTGTACAGACCTCACTGCGTTCGGTCTGTACTCACGACCTCAGTCAAGATTCTCCCATACAGATCTCCTGCTCGGTTAATAACACTAATAAGAGCTAAGTACTATATTTTAAAAGTTTTAATATGCCTCTCACCGCCTGTTTGTATCCTTGTGGTTTTCAGCGCGTCCTCCATCTTTTTGACGTTATAAATCGGGTATTTTGCACAAAAATTGGCTAGCTCATTACTGAGCGAAGACCGATCAGTTACTTCACTGCTCACTGTCCACGTGTGGTCAGTAATTCTAATATCGCTGATATTTTTGCCAGACTTCTGCAAGATTGAGCATAGACAACGTCAGAACCTCCTGATAACATTTAAAGAACCTTTCATGGTGAGTGATAGGGTGGCTGTTTTTCACAGGTCCTGGATTTTAAAGCAGAAGAGCGTCCTTAACAATCGATTAGTAAACACTTCAATAGTTTGCATGTTCTCACCTCTGCTTTATCAAGATCGCTTAAGAGTTTTCTTGGTGTCGACAGGCTTCTGTCCAGGGGAAAAAGGTAGCAGATCTTTTTTTCTGGTAACAACAGCAAGCTCATGTTCTGTGATGATGAAAAATAAATCTTTTTAAAACAGATGAGTCGAGTGGTGAAGATGTTCTGGATTCTGGTCTCGTCGGTACGCTGAAGCCGATATCTGAGGGCACCTTGAAAAATTCCCTCCAGATCTAGGCTATGTTCACACTTGGTGCCCGAGCACGATTTTAACTGGGCACTAATGTGAAAACACTTTTTTTTTTCCAAGTGCTCACACCAGAATTTGTAGTCGGGCACTAACTGGTACTTGGGTTTCTGGACGGTACCGAGTGTCTGAACGCAACACTATTTTGTGTCAGTGCTCTGGCAAGGGCTTCAAGTGTTAACACAGCCTTAGTCATGCAGGCCCGCTCCGTGTAGTAAGCATAGAAACACAAGGGAGAACGGGAATTCTATCTCGAAACACACGTTTTCTGCACATTACAACGTCAATTTCAGAGAGATTTTTAATTTGAGCTAATTTACAAGCTACGATTTGTCGTACCGATTTTTTGGGTTCGCAGTTAAGGTGGCTCAAAACAGTAATATTTCCGTGAGACGCCTGGGCTCTAGCACTCACTTCAGCGTGAGGCTTCACGCGATAACCCGAGAGTTTGCCAAATAGCGCGCGAGGTTTAAAGTTTACAAGAATCAAAACAAACATGGCGGCGAGAGGCCTACTTCGTGAAACTTTGTTTCCACTAAGTTTAGTAAGCTGTTTGTGTTGCGAGTTGTTTTTAACTTCGAAAACATTTATCCTTCAGGCAATTTCAAAGGAAAACATCCCTTTAAACCGCTGTGTTGGAACGTAACCGAAAATTGTGATGTTGATGTTGCGATCGATCGCGCCGGCTATCAATCTAAAAAAACAGCAGGAAAAAAACTACTCTTCAGGTTTTCTTCGTTCTTTGTACTTGGCTGGTCTCACCTCCGGGTATTTATGGTACTCTTCTTTTACCGCTTATGCAGCTAGCGACAACAGCGAAAAAGAAAACACTACTCAATTTTTCAAATTCGTCGCTTGTAATCCGTGTTAATCTTCTCCATCCATCCTTGTAAAAAAAACTGTGGAGTGGAATTTGTCCAACTTGGAAATTTCCATTTTTCTTAATTTAAGAAAAATCCACTCCACAGAATTTTTTATAACTTTGCCTGTTTCTTCTTCTGTGTGTCACAAAAAGATATTTATAAAAAAACATGGGGTCACCGGCTTAGTTTTTAAGATAAATACAATTGATGGTAAAAAGTGGGTCAAGTTTGCTGCTATGCAATAGCGCAGTGCAACCTTAATTTATGACTTAAACACAATGAAAGACACAGTGGAGAGTTACCTTGAAAAATAGCACAGCCATTCAAAATAGTACAGTTCCAAGCCTGAAAAATCGCACCTAGTTCTTAAAGTCTCAAAAAAAAAAAACAACGGAAAACTGTTTTGAGCCACCTTAAATCTCGCCATAATTCGAATTTCGACTCGGTTATTTCGAATTCAGAGCCATCACCTCTGAATTATCTCTTGGTTTCGTTTCTTTTCTTTTTTCGTTTGTTTGTTTGTTTTTTTTTTTGCTGTCGATTATTTGGAACTCGGTTATTTGGAACTTCTTGCTATTTCTGAACAATTTTTTTGTTTCTCTTGGCCTAACATCAAGCCCGTATAATTCGAACTCCGCTGACAGGGATGAAAAATTAACATCATGACGATTTCAGACCACTATATCAGAATACAGCTGTAATTGATAAGGGGGTGAACACTAATGGGTTTCTGGTCACCAATTTTTAAACAATAAAGCAGGCCTTTGATTAAAAGCCGCTAAGAACCATTTCAACAAAGCGACTATCTAATGAAGTGGCGCTAAACTATATATGAAATTTAAGATATTGACAACCAATACTACGGTTTTTTGGTAATTTAAAGTCATTTTCGCGGGCAAAAAGTACAGTTTAGTAAAATTGGTTTGTAGTCGCTTGCTGGAAAGGGCGAAGTTTGTGGTTCTCTTCCATTACTTTAAGAAAGAAAATTTGATGATCAAACAATATAACCGAGGTGGATTCACGATTTACTGAAGAGGTTGCCAACTTGCAGGGAAGAGGGTTTGAGTTACCAGCCGCCAAGTAAGGAGTAATTCATGATCAACATTTCCGTATATTCTTACTCCTATTTGGGCTTTTTTTGAAGTTACCAGGCATACCTTCTTAAAATCGTGCAAAATATTGAAGTGATCCACGTTTCCATGGGCAGGAACTTTAAACAGTTCTGTTTGCTTCTCTGTGTCCACCTCGATCGTCTCGTTGTATTGTTCTCCAGACTCCCTCATTTGAACGTTATAATCCACCACCTAAGATATGCAGTGAATAACATCACATGATTTAGCAGTTCATAGTTTCATTATAAAGGAAGAGGCTGAAAGACGCTGGACTGCTTGAAAAACCAACCAAGACAGAAGTGTCAAGAAAAAACAACAAATAACCTTCTGTTCTCGCATGTCATTTCAGTGCATGCATGGTTAGCCTGATTTGCAGGCGTAAACGAGGAAGGGGTGGGGAGGGAAAAAACGCCTTCTCCTTCTATCCCCGCGTTCGTTCTCCCTTCCCCTCTCCCCCCGTTTTATGACTGCTACATAGTACAATGGACCTTTTTACCAATACGGTGGCCATTTGAATTCCATTGTTTCAAATAGCTATTATGGGGTGCTCAGGAGGGAAGTAATAATTTGCTCCCTGAGCATCCCATAATAGCTACTTGAAACAATGGAATTCAAAATGGTCGCCGTATCGGTAGTAAGGTCTATTCATGTGCTCAGGAGATCTAGCTAACGGGTATTAAACCAGTGAACAATCAAACTCAGCCCAGTCCTTAGAAAGAGAGAATGAATTCGGAAAAAAACTACAAGCAGATAAGAATTTAAGAACTGCCAAAAAAAACACCACTCACTAAAACTAATCATGAGAGAACCACAATTGAATAAAGTGACGGGTTTTTTTGAAGACCTTTCAGAGTAAATTACAGGTGTAAGACGTGAAACACGAATGACTTCTCTACACGCGCTTACCGTTTTAGAGGCAGAATCTGCAGTGCTGTTCCCGCATTCGGTGCAGACAGGATTGGCAGAGGCCCAGTTCACTGAGGCAAGAAACAGGACAAACATGAATGCCACCCGGCTACTGACAAGGACAGCTTGCTGGAAAAAAAACAAAGCTAATTCAAATAAAAATAAAAACTAAAAAATAATAATTACTTGTAATCTTTCTAGTTGAAACGAATCATTTACGAAATTTACAATGGCTACTCTTAATGGAATATCCTTGCAGTAAACCTCAATCATGCACGACAAATCTGATTGGAAATATAACTTTAACTACCGTGATCACCTTTAACTTTTACAAAGTGGTGTGAGGGGACAACTGGCCGATATTCGTAACCATGAAAAAGCCAACAGTTAGTTAAGTCCAATAACCATGGTAACCACCTGTCTATCTGTATTATCGTGTAACACCTTGTGATGAGAACTACCTGAAGTTGTAAGTAGTGAATATTTACGAGCAGAATAACTGACTGCCTATGATGGAATAGCCTAGAACAACAATGAGCTCATTGGCAGCCAATAGGGGTTAAGAATTCTAAACGAAACATTAGATCATTTATTTGGAGCTTAGCATAGATACATGAGTTTTCTAAATTGTTCTTCGGTTACGCCCCCGATGGTGGGACGCCGGATACCACTATCCCGCATTGGTTACATCCTGGCTACGTTCTGAGTATATTACTGGATTAAACGTTACTGTTGGAGCCAAGTAACTGCGTATTCTCTATCGTCCCGTTGGATTGTTTTGCTGTAATAGATCCCGAAACCTCTAGGAGTCTGACAAACTCCGTCGCTGCAAGCGTGTTTCCCTCTGGTTTGCTGTTAACAGGGATAACAACCTTAACTTGTTATCACAGTGGCACGGTTAATTGCGGCCTATCAATGTTTTCGAAGGAACAAATAGGAAAATTGTCGACTACTTGTTGAATTAAGAAAGATTGAGATTCAGTTAGCTATAAGCCTCTGTCACTTCATTAACAGAAATAAATCCTAGAAAAGCGCTATTGCCATAAAGGTAAATAAAATACTTCATGTTAAATCTCTTGAGTTGATTTGAGGCAGACCTACACCGATCTCTGGTTTAATACTTACGTCCAACATGGTTCAATTACTTCTAATCTTGAATTTTGGTTTTGGTTTCTTCTCCTTCTAGTTACTCTCTCTTCTTCTTTGTGTTGTTGCTCTCCTATATACGTGTGCTGGGTTTCGCCTTTTTATATGCTATGCACAGTTCTATGCATATACAATATAGTGTCTATACGAAAGTGGAATTTGATGTTTCAGCACTTCAGCAAAGACGGAAACCCCCTTAGTATTGTCTACTGCTTAGCCCAGTGCACTAGGCTGAGACTAAAAATAGAACTAAGTCACTTGATATTTTTAAAGCTTGTACCGTAGTTCTCTGAATAATAGGCAGGGGCGATTATTTTTTTTTCGCACCAAAAATGCTATGCAATATAATGACTATATATATGCAATATAGTGACTATACGTGAGAGAAATGGTGTTTAGAGTGGGTTTTTCGTGAAATAGATAGTAGAATTGTACACCCCACAACTTCGTATTAGTCCCTACTATACCTCTATAGTTAGTAATTCTTTTGTTTTCTAGACGGCTTTTGTTTTGTATAGAGCGGTTTTCAATTGAGTTTCGTAAAACCAAAACCAAACCAATTACTTACCAATTAGACTACTCAGCCAATCTCAAACCGCAGTAAAACCAAAACCAAAACCAAAGTAATTATCTAATTACTTTCGACACTCAAATGAAAACCGCTCTAACACGCACTAATACTAATTAGCAGACAACATTCACACTAGCAAGCAGTTTCTGTTTCACGGGTTAAGTAAAAACAAAGACGGAAACCCTCAGTATTGTCTACTGCTCAGCTCAGTGCGTTAGACTGAGACTAAAAATAGTACTTAGTCACTTAACATTTTTAACGCTTGTACCTTATTCCCTCAATAATAGCCAGGGGCGATTAATTTATTTTTCGCACCTAAAAGCGGTTATTATTCGAGAAGGGGCGATGCAAGTATATTTGAATTTTGGAATTGCAGTCTAGGTATTTGCTGAAAAGGAAGTGACATTCATGTATCATAATTTCACAGCAAGCAAATGTATTCCGTCTTCGCTGAGATATCGAAACATGGAATTCAGTCAGTCGCTAGTGAACTTATTTTCAAAATTGTTGATGCATAGCATATAGAGGCACGTAATGACTGTTCATGGCGGTGCTTAGACACTCCGGCCATGTAGTCACAGGTGAGAGCATCATTTCATCTAAGGCACAAATTCCTCTGATGCTTAATCAAATCCTAAAGCCTTGCATCTCCCACTTGCTTGCGAGCCAAACGGAGGGAGGAAGAGAGGTAAAAAGGAGAACAGAACAAAAACGCTTAGAGAAGCAATAAAAACAAATTTAATTATAGCAGACGTAGGTAAACGGAAGCTGGTCACAATTATGCACAAATTAAGGAATCCAGAACTACTATTATAGAGCGATTCGATTCGCACTTCTATTATAGAGCCAACACTTCTATTATAGAGCAATTCTATTATAGAGCGATTCAATATGTGACAGAATTACAAGATGGTAGCATCACTTGTAGTTTTTTTCGCATCGCTCTTAATGGACTAGCAGGATCTTCTATGTTTTTCTCATTCCACATGCTGCTTTGAGTTTTAGCCCAACTCCACCTTCACCTTGTAAGTCACACAGGCATCCGGAATGGCTATGATTATATAGCTTCCCTTTACCTTATGATATAGTTGAATTTCTTTGTATTGCTTCTCTACGCTTCTTTGTTTTCTTTTCCTCAGTTCATCTCTTTCTTTTCAAACTACAAGGCTTCAGGAGTCCTTCACGATTTGATTTAACACAGGAGAAACTTATGCCTTATATGAAATGATACACTCACTTGCTGAATTATAGCAAAATCTCTCTTGAGAAGTTGGCAGCTGCAGTTTTCCTAAGACTCAGTTCGCTTTGTCATCGCATACAACATTAGAAACCGTAGAGCAATAAACTTATGAACATGAAACAGAGGCTTATCAGTTGATAGGTTTCTGAGAGGAACATATAAGTTTCGCCTTTTTAAATGCTATGCACAGTTCTATGCATATGCAATATAGTGACTATAAGTGAGTGGAATTTGATGTTTACAGTGGGTTTTACTTAACCCGGAAAATAGATAGTAGAATTGTACACGCCACAACTTCGTATTAGTTCCTACTATCCCCTTATAGTTAGTAATTCTTTTGTTTTCTAGTCTTTGTTTTTGTATACCACGCAGTGATACTAATTAGCAGACAATATTACACACTAGCAAGCAGTTTCTGTTTCACGGGTTAAGTAAAAACAAAGACGGAAACCCTCAGTATTGTCTACTGCTTAGCCCAGTGCGTTAGACTGAGACTAAAAATAGTACTTAGTCACTTAATATTATTAACGCTTGTACCGTATTTCCCTAGATAATAGCCAGGGGCGATTATTTTATTTTTCGCACCTAAAAGCGGTTATTATTCGAGAAGGGGCGATGCAAGTATATTTGAATTTTGGAATTGCAGTCTAGGTATTTGCTGAAAAGGAAGTGACATTCATGTATCATAATTTCACAGCAAGCAAATGTATTCCGTCTTCGCTGAGATATCGAAACATGGAATTCAGTCAGTCGCTAATGAACTTATTTTCAAAATTGTTGATGCATAGCATATGGAGGCACGTAATGACTGTTCATGGCGGTGCTTAGACACTCCGGCCATGTAGTCACAGGTGAGAGCATCATTTCATCTAAAGCACAAATTCCTCTAACGCTTAATCAAATCCTAAAGCCTTGCATCTCCCACTTGCTTGCGAGCCAAACGGAGGGAGAAAGAGAGGGGAAAAAGGAGAACAAAACTAAAACGCTTAGAGAAGCAATACAAACAAATTTAATTATAGCAGACGTAGGTAAACGGAAGCTGGTCATAATTATGCACAAATTAAGGAATCCAACACTTCTATTATAGAGCGATTCGATTTGCTTCTTTGGTACTAACAATAAAAGTAGTCGTCCCTAGCTATTATTCGCGGAAATTGTTCGGGGAAATTACCAAATTCCCCCGCACCTCAGTACCAGTTTCAATGTGCTTCGGTACAATTTTCCAGGAATCTGCCCCAGAAAGGAAAACATTTTCGTACGTGGCAGTTGGCTCTGACATATGTGATGTGATACTTTTGCCGTTATTGCAAGCGTATGTAACATGATACTATATTCCTTTTGTTTTCTTGCACACTTATGAACTGATTCTTCAGTTTACTGGAAACTCAGTTTCCTCACTTCCTTCCTTCATTCTTTTGTCTCTAACGCTTTTCTTTCTAACGTTTAATTTAACTGCTAACTAAAGTTGAGAAAACAATTAAACTTGTTAGTTCAGAGTGATCTTAAAATTGCTGTGAACAGTGTTTTCCAATGACCTTTGACTGCTGGTATTACGTAACCGGAGGAAATAAAACAGGTATCAGTTTGCATACATATGCACTTCCTCGGCAGTTGAAATTCCACGCATGCAAAACTTCCAAAAATAAAAAAAACGGGGCTAATAGTATATCATAATACCTAAATTTATCTGCAGCCCAGATTCAGGCGCTCGTGTTTGAAGAATTGCGGGGAAAAGACGCCGTAAACTTGCCGTAAACAAAGTTACAGTCAGTGAATTTTAATCAAAATGACGCGAGCAGTGTCAATAGCTTTTCTCGCTTTTTGAATTGGCTACTTAAAAGAGTCCATAAAATCTCATTGGTTAAAAAGTCGACAGTTTGACAGCTGAAAGTTGGACTTGAAAACTTGCATAAATTAGCATTTTATCCGTCTGTACTCTTATTGATGATAAAAATGAGCCTATCTGCGCGCGAGAAATTAGACAGTTATTGTAAAAATATTTTTCGCGCGCATTTCGCGGGAAGGTCGCATAGAAGAGGAGGACTGGTGCCTCTGCGCGAAAAACGCTGACCTCATCACAGATCCAACATGGCGGCCTGCAAGAGTGTCGTTGTTCTTTGTCCGAATGCACGTCGACAAACCGTGAAAGTGAATCCAACAAGCACGATTCTCCAGGTATTTAAACGGATATTTTCTTGTCTTCTTTTTCTGTTGTAGTTGTGTAAAATGTTGTGATTTTTTTCTTGAAATATGTGAAGTAATTTAATCGCTACGTACAGCTTCCAAATATGAGCTTGAGCTTGTAGCCACAGCGTATATTTGAAGCTTTTTGGAGAGCATGAATTTTCACAGCGTGCAAAAAAATCGTTATTTTGTTTATTTGTGCAGGTACTTGAAGAAGTATGTAAGAAGCAGGCTCTATCAGCTGAGCACTACGCTTTACAGTTAGTAGAATTATTATGATAATCATTATTTAAGAAATAGGGAACATATTTCGGTTTTTATCGAGTTTAATAAAGCAGAGTTATAGAATCGTGAGTGGAAGTTTAGACGAGCAAGAAATGTTGTGGGAACACGAGCTTAAGTTGAGTGTTTCCCATCTCTTTTGAGTTCTCGCAAAGGTTGATGCGTGTTTCTATAAGTGGCAGGGCTCTCCCAAAAATTTGAAGTAAAATTTGTTGTAGGCGGCACTGAGCATTCAGGGCCTCCAAGTCACAAAAAGGCATACGATTTCAGTTTTTATCTGATGCCTCTGATGCATTTGATTTAATGCCAAAAGCATCATCTCAGTCAGATATTTACTTTATTGAACACCACAGCAGTTATCACAAATTATGAAATTATGGAAAAGGCATTTTAAAGTGATATACACATCATGTAATGTTTCCTGCAGTATAAAGCGTTCACTATTAACCGGGGGTGGGGGTTACTCCCTATACTGGCCTATACGGGGAGGCTCTGCCCTTTGGTATTCAAAGAGACTTTAATTGAAATATTTTGAACAGAAGCACCTTACATCGTTTTAAACTTCACAAGATTTTCAAGGGTCTAGAAAAGAGATGCAATGTTCTTAAGTAGGTATGTGAAAGGGGTGGATTTTTTCAATAAAAGGCATATGAAAGAGGTACTTTTTCTGTCAAAATGGTATACAAAAGGGTAAAGGGTTGGACCTTGGACCTTGGACCTTGTAGAATACCCCCTGGACCGTTAATGAGCTGAGAGTTATCCACCTGTTCTTAATACCGTTCAAAGACCCTTCACGTAAAATTTGGTATTTCTTGTGTTGCTTTGAGTTTTCAGCCAAATTCATTGGCATAAAGACTAAGGGTGGGGGCTACAACCCCCCAGTTTCAAAATTGTGAAATTGTTTGTTCAAAACACTCATTATTAAGGCCACAGCACTTGGGAGAAAACATTCCAAAAGGTTTCAAGGTTTATAGGCACCTTTCTCTGATGTTTGCCTCTGCCAAAATGGATTTAAAGTCAAATGATATGAGGGATCCAGGTATTCTGTTTTGGAAGTGCTATATATCAGTTAAGCTTAAATGGTATTAAATGTGTATCATGGAAATCCACAATATGGATATTATTTCAATACAAAATTTCCCATTTACAAAACAATGACAAAAGAATCAAAGCAAATGAAGACCAAGCGTTTTAATTTTGTAGTGACTCTGAGAAGAGCTGTTTTGATTGGCTCCACAAAGAGCCATTTTAAATTTTAAATTTTTCTTGAAGTTTTGCTAGGAGGAAAGAAATAACTTTTGGTTTTTTATAAGTTTCTGATTTTACTAGATTTGAGTAGGCTGACTGGAAAGTCATAAAGTATGCAAGGTTTCAAAATAACTATTTTGGAATTATAACAGTTTTGTTAGATGTGAGAATTGTGAACTTTTTTGCTTCTTGCTGCAGTTTGAGTGCATTTGTATCTTGATTTAATGCTCACCCACTTGTGCAATTTTTTTGGGCAAGAAAGTCACCGCCACCCAAGTCCAAAGGTGCCCATATGCCTATGGCCTAATTTTCATTGTTTTCAGCTTGGAGAGGTATCTTAAGAGAGGGACCTAACATAGGCGTTTTCAGTCTCATATCCCACCACTATTTTTGGCTCAATCCTGTCATCTCCCTGCTGAGAATGTTTATCTTGATCCCACCTGGTAAGAGTTGCAGCTCTCCTTGTAACATCTGTAGCATGTGATTTTTTGTCATTCACACCCTATCTCTCCATCAATTTTAAAACTATTCCTGATCTGCCCTGTCAATGAGCAAATCCCACTTGTGCAATTAAGAATTGGTTCATGCTTAGCGTTTGTATATCGAGTTATGGATGCATGCGGGAAGTTTGGAGAGCACGGAAGAAGCGTAAGAGTTGCTCGAGGCGACAGCTGAGACCAACTCTAGCTTCTTGAGTGCTCTCCAAACTTCCTAAGTGCATCCATAACTCGATATATGCAGAGCTAAAAGCATGAACCAATTCTTTTATAACATGGCAACAACAACTTGGATTCTAAAACATGTCTTATTTGTGATTGACTACAAAGTTCTCACAATGCACGGTGAAGAAACACAAAGGTCATTAGGATCCTAATACGCCACAATCAGTTGAACAATGGTTGAGCGAAATCGCTTAACCTGGTTTCTAAAATTGTCAATGAAAAATTCGCTTCTTTGAATTAATTATATTGAAAATGTAGGCAGACAAAGTCAAAAATACTCGATGAAAATGTAGACAAACAAAGTCGAAATACACACCTTTAAGTAAACATCTTAGCTTGGCAAAAGTCAAAGGCTCGAAGTAGAGTTTGGTTTGTTCAGAATAATCTTCACATTGCCGAAACTTAAACAGAAGGAACTGGCACCAAACTCGACGGAAATTTTGCAGCTAACCTGAAACTGCACATGTCACCTTATATATGCATGGCTGTGCGTATATAGAGATTTTGTTCTTGATGGCTCAATAGGAATTAGATAGGACTGGCACACACGCTATGTTATAACAGTATTTTTATCTTGTGTGCTGCCTCCATTTTTGGCTAAGGCTATTGTCACCAGTCACCAGAGCTTATGAAAAACCCCCAACTGGATAGAACTGTGAAAAAAATGTTTTTTCTTTCTTGTACTAAGGAAACACTGTGAGAAAACAATATCTCTGGATAGAAACATAGAGAAAGTGTTTTCTTGTTCTTTTAAGAAACACTGTAAGAAAAGGAAAGGAAAATAACTTGGTTATTTCTACTATCAAAATGTTTTCTTTGTTTACATCATAATTACATCAATAGCTCCTGTTAGTTCTGTGTTTCTGTTGAGTTATAGTTCAGCTTTTAGCATGTTTTCTAACTTTGCAGTAATCAAAACTACTGAATCAAGTCATAGTTCTCAAGGTTTAACAGAGTTGCAAAAACATAATTTCAAATATTCTAGCACAATTTTTTCTGATCAGCTTCTTTTGTTTGTACATCCAACTTGGCCACCACATCTTTTTATCATATTTTTAGGCTTTAAGGATTCTTTATTTCCAGTTTTAAATTTTTTTGTACTCATCACGAGAAAAAGACTTGTGTCGTTTCGTCAACACATACGATCCAGCTTACTCTGTATTAATACTTAGTGTTAGAGTGGATTTTACTTGAGTTTTGAAAATAATTCACATTTGCCATGTTTTGCATTACTTGGCTTTTAAGTGACTGCTTTGAAAATCTCACACCACTTTGTCATCCAATCAGGAGTTTAACCTAAACCCGATTTGTGACTCACATGCACATATTTTCCTGTGCTTTGCATCAACTGCAAGTATTTGATTTGAGTTTTGGTTGGTTCACTGGATTGTCTCTGTCCTTTGTGATTGGCCTGAATGATTACTTTGGTCGGGTGTCTGGAAAACCCGAATAGCGAATAGTGAATAGTCCCGAATACCGAATAGTGAATAGTCCCGAATAGTGTGAATAGTCTCGAATAGTGTGAATAGTGGCAAACAGTCGCGAAAAGTGATGAATAGTGACGAATAGTCATCATAGAGTCCTAAAGTGCGACGTCACAAAAAAATAAATTTGAGAAATTATGGGATTTGGCGCCATTTTCAAATAGAGCGTCCTTAAAAAAAGGTCTTTGCCCAAAATTACCTCTTAATTACACCAAAAGATGTGCTGTTGATGTAATGATGGCACAAGCAAAGAGAATTTAAGTTTTTGATTATCAAAATAAACTAGTGAATTTGCCACTTTTTGCCATTATTCGCCACTATTCGAGACTGTGCGCCACTATTCGCGCTATTCGAGACTATTTGTACTATTCGCTATTTGCTATTCGGGACTATTCGCTGTTCGCTATTCGCGACTATTCACTATTCGCTCTTTGGGCTTTCTAGACACCCACTTTGGTCTTGCTTTTACAACACTCAGTTGAAATCCTTGTGCATTAATGACATTATTTACATTTTATTAGCTACTCAGATTCTTGCATTTATTACTGAGTAATAAACACTGTAAGAAAGAATACACCAAAAGATGTGCTGTTGATGTAATGATGGCACAAGCAAAGAGAATTTAAGTTTTTGATTATCAAAATAAACTAGTGATTTTCCTGTCTTTCTTTACAGTATTTTCTAAAACAAGTGGAAAACATTATCTCCATGTTTCTATGAAGAATCATTGTGACTGTTTGCGAGAACTCAAAAGAGCTGCAAAACACTCGCCTGCTGTTTGTGTGTCCACAGCATTTCTCGTTCTCCCAAATCTCCACTTTTATTTCTATGCAGTTGCAATTCAATCCAGAAACAGTGAATGAATAGCCACTCTGTGGATGTGCGGTTGATAATTCCTTTTTATAACTCTGTAGAAACTTGGAAAATGTTCTCTTTTTCTTAGTAACTGACATTACTGCACACTTCACTTGGTAAATAACTTGCTTTACCTAGAATACATTGTACAATTATTTCAGTCCTTCAGTTTTCAACTATAGGGTGTCTTAGTAAGTTATCCTTGAAATACAAATGATTTGCAAGACCGTGTGATGGTAGAGTGAATATTGATAGGAGGGTTGTGGTGGGTCTGCTGACCTTGTGCATTTTTCACAGTGTTTTGATTTTGTATACTTAGTCATTCTTGTTAAATTGCTGTGCATGTAATTCTCTGTAAAATCACAAACATAATGACTGAATAATACAAGGTAGATTCATATCTGAAATTGACACTTTGAGAGGCAAGTGTCTATAAAATCTTGCCTTGATTGCATCTGATGTTCTGCTTCTGGGCTAGGCAGAAAGAAAGAAAGAAAAAAGGAAGAAATAGTATAGCAATATGACTTGAAACTTTACCTAAAACTGGATCATGCTTGTTGGGTACACTAAATCACAAACCTCCAGCTTTAAATACTCAAGGAATCAATGATACTGTAAAACCTGGGCTTGTGCCACTCCGTAAGAGGTTTTAGATGGACTCGTAAATGGGGAAGGGGAGAGGCTATATCACGGGGACATACATGGTCCAAAAATGTTTTAGAATGAGCTGATAAAAAATAACTTGAGACTTAAACAAGCAGTGTCAAGATATGACTTTTTTTAAAATTTACTGTTTGTAATAATATTCTTAAATGCCATAATAGATCAAAGCAGTAAGTTTGCAATATGTGGAACAAAAACAAATTTTAAACTAAAATTAAATTTAAATTTAAATTTAAAACTGTAGCTGTGACTGGACCAGAACAAAATTGAAACTCAGACTTAAAATTTGTGCACCATCATTTTAAAGTTGAAGCTTTTTTAAGAGATGGTCTTCAAGTTTTGAGTAATAACTCTGGAGTTCACAGCATTTATGAATTCACTAGCATCGTGACTACTCCTGTTACTAAGTTCTATATCACTTTTCCTGTTTCTACTTACAAAAAGACATCTCTTTGTTCCTCAAGTGCGACTGCTGGATGTTCAGTTTTTTTCAATGTCATCCTATTTGATTAAGTGGCTCGAAAGAAAGATTTTGTTGAAATGTTGCACCTATTGACCAAAAAGACGGGTTCACCACCAATGTTGTGGCCCGATTGAGATGAATTCATTCTTAAAGACATGGAAGAGTCCTTAATTTTCAGTTCACCACAAGCTAGAAGTTCAGGGCTGGCAATGTGTCTTGAGAGTGGCACATTGAGAGGTAGCCATTTCTGGAGCTTTGTTTTGATTTTTGTCATAAAAGAGTAGCAGGGGCGGATTTAGCGGGGAGTGGATTTGGTGGCTAGCCACCCCCCTGTTGGAGAAGCAAAAAATAATTTAAAAAATATGATGAATATTATGGTAGAAATAAAGGGAAACACTCTGGACAGGTTCATTGTAATTACCAATAATTTTTTTCCATCTAGAATAGTGATAAAAATACGTTATCCTCTAACAGCTATACTAGTGTAACAGTTTTTAATTACAGTCGAAACCTCTCCACACCAGCCACCTTGGGGACAAACAAAAGTGACCATTGCAGAGAGGTGGCCGTTATAGGGAGGTAGGGGTGTAATATGACACCTGTTTTTTTTTCGGCGGTGCAACATTATTTTAAAAAAATGCTCATTATAGCATATAAATCATCTCCGGAGACCCAGGGGCAGTTAGTGGGAGCGGGGAAAAGTCTAAACAGGCGAGAAAAAATTCGGGCGAAGAAAACTCAAGAATGAGAGGAGCTCTTCCTCTCGTTCGTGACTTTTCTTCGCCCGAATTTTTTTCTCCCTCGTTTAGACTTTTCCCCGCTCCCACTAACTGCCCCTGGGTCTCCGAGGATGCATATAAGCAGAGACAAACCAACGAGGCACGGTATGGATCAAGTTTAGTAATGTTTTACAATAAAAAGTGGGCTTATGTATACACAGTTCGTCAGTCAATGATTAACTTGGCGTTTTCGAGAGGTTATTTTGGCAGTTGGGACGTGGCCGTTGCCATTGTGGAGAGGTGGACGTTTTAGAGAGGTTAAAATAAGAGTGAATGTGTGGACCGTCTGCCGAGATAAAAAAAAGTGGCCGTTGTAGGGAGGTGATCGATAGTGGAGGTTAGACTGTGGGTTCCAATTCTCAAATTGCAACATTAGGGGAATATGCGCCATTGATTCTGCAACCCCAAGGTACCAGCCACCCCCTCTTGGAAAATCCTGGATCCGCCCCAGAGTAGGCAGCCTGTGCTTGATAAATTTCTCAAGGTCTTCGGCATTTCATTTCTACAAAAATGGATTGCTACTTATCTTAATTTGTAGTCAAGAAGCTAATCCAGCTTGGAAAGACATCCATTTTAAGATAGAATAAGCTGTCCAGATCTAGGCTTGCCGCACACTTCCGCTCTCCATGCTGTGTCATAATCTTCACCCAAGATTAACTAACAATAATATATTTTTATTGAAGTTAATTTTGTTTTGCAGAAATCACATAGCATGATTTATGTTCCTGCATGAAAAACAAGGTTGATTATAGTCATTATAGAAAGGTTCTCTCGTCACTGACGCAAAGTTAGCCAGATAAATACTCGGTAATAAAAGTTTGACTTATTGGATTTCATTTGGCCTTCCACAGTTATAAACACTATCTGCTTTCTTTCCAAATTTGAAATTCCTAGTCAGTGTTTTGTGTAAAATTAATTACCTGTAAAAGACAATCTTGGGAAGTGCTCCCAGAGAATTTATAAAGTGTTTTCTTGGAAAATTGGAACCCTTGCTCTAGTCGACGTAGGAGTTCAAGGTGTTTGTGACTGGCCGGTCTGTGAAAATTACCTTAAAAGATCAGTCTAGCCCCCTGCATTTATTTTTGAGAGGTTTTGGCTTATTCCAAATCACGAATCAACTAGTAGACATGAAGAACTTAACTGACAACATAATAACTATGGTGTAAGGATCACTCTAAAAACGTTTATTAATGGTTTAACTCTAAATCTATTTTCTGGTTTTAAAGGAGGCATGGGAGGGCTTAAGGACGTTCGCGCGCTCAGGCAATTCACACGCTGCGTCATGTATCGCCGGCGAACGCGCAAGCTAAGTCATAGAATGAACAAAAATAGTGCTATTGGCAGTTGATATCACTTTACGTGGATTTAGCGCTCTTGGATGTTCGGTGATAGATAGATAACTTCCCTATCGTTTACCTACGTTTTGCGAAAAAAATGGAAATATCTAAGTATTACTAGTACAAGTTTGACATTTTTTTCCTCGTGCGCCTCCAAATTTCGCTCTTTATTGGGATCACAACGCAACAGTCCCACTTCATGACAAGACCGGTTGCCTCCGTTGACTCATCTTCAGTATTTTTAACTAAAAATCCCCGAGACTATGCTGAGTTTCTTGCAACAATTTGGAAGCCATCGCTCGTGCATGTTTTCCCCGCTTTGCGTCTGCTATATGTGTATTGGCTTGTAGTTTTGATTAGTTCACTGGATTGTCTGTGTAATTTGTTATTGGACAGAGTGATAGACCTCTCTGTACTTTGAACCATAGTAGTCTATTTCAATCAATGCCTATTGCTTTACTGATTTTGCTCATCTCGTGACATTATTTCAGATTCCAATGGTGTAAGCAATAATTATAATAAAAAGCAAAACCTGGGCATAGAAACGTCGTTCCATACTGTGTGGTTCTGGGTGCAATTTGGAGAAAACTCGCACCCAGAGATTTCCCCGAGGGGGACTCCCATATAAAAAGACGGCGGTGCTTGTCGTACCTTCTAGGGGTTAAAAAAAACGTCAGTGACGTCAGTGCCAGTTTATGTGTTGGTTTAAAATTGGTACCTCTTTGGGGTGAACAAAGTTCAAGCCACGCCCACAAGACAGTATCTTGGTACCTCTTACAGGTTCTTTTCAAAATTTTCGACGAGCACCACCGTCCTTTTTATATAGGAGTTCCCCTTCCGGGGGAAATTTCGTTCCCCTTGACCAGCGAACGGTCGGGAAGCGAGAATATATATTGGACTGGCAGTTCAATCAAGTCGCTGGTGTTTTACTTCCGCTCTTAAATATTGATTTTAAAACCAGTCAAAAGGGAGAGTTATCTTCGAGAGTCGCTCCTTTTGTCAAGCTGTATAGTTAAGGTTACAGTATACCTTCAGGGGTGTCTCGCGTGCAAGCGATGTAGCGCGTGCAGTTTAAGCTGTAGATACCTAAACCGCTATATCAAATTAAAGCTTATAGAGCTGACTATCAAACTATACCAAGAGTTTTGAAATAAAATGAATTGTCGAATTTTTCAAGACCACTAAATGCGAGCGCCCGAATCACCTTTCGAAAGCTACAAGTCAAAGCGAATTTCGTTTATCGCCAATTTAATTTTTTCCTCGGTTTCAGGGCCCAAAGCGCTTAAAAAAATGTGTCTGCGTTTTGGCATATTCAATTGCAGTAAAAAGTTACAGAACATTTTCGAAATAGAATTAAAAAGAAATGGAGTGATCGTACAAAAATCGCTCTCGAAGAAAAAGTATTTCGAAATTAACAATTCCCAGACACGCTTTTGTAATTTATATGTTAAACTAGCTACTGTATAAATTTGAGGGCAATTGAACAAATTCCCTTTGAGTTATAGCTCTAAAGTGTCTGCTTCAAGTGAAAAAATTTATTCGAGAAAACAGCGCTAAGAAAAATCTTCTGCTTTGCAAACAAACTCCGCCCACAAACGCCTTCAACTGAGCCAATCAGTGCAGGGAAAGTTTACTACCGTTAACCTCCTGGTGAAATTTACGTGCGAATCTCTGAAAAACCCTGATGTTTTGCAATGCGCTCAAAGCGCCGAAGGCGGAGAGATAATTTTTCTGTGGCTCGGTTTTTCTTGAAGCTGGTCTGGCAAAATGGGGAAGACTAAAAAGGATACGAACGCTAGAGTGGCTGAGCGAAGAAAACAAACAAAAGAAAGCGCGGGGAGCAACTGCGTGTGGTCAACTGTGTATGGATAATATTTCAAATGGTCTCAGTGAGTCGGACGATTCGTCGATATTGGACTTATCAGAAGAGTCTCTGTCAACATCCCTTTTATTGCTGTCAAGTTCCGAAATTTTTACAGAACCTTTCTTTTCTCTTACCAAGAATATTTTGCCCGCCTTATACGGTAGCTATAGCTTCATCCGCGTGGCGAACTTTCGCTTCTTCACCCATTGATGCATTTTCATTCGTTCTTCGCTGTTTTCGCTTTTTCGAACTGGTCCATGTTTTTTACGTGGTCTCTGTTTACTTGTAACTTAATAGAGTTACACCTAATACCAAAAATGCCGAGTTGTCAATTCGGGACATCCATACAGGTAATTCCCGCGAAAATCGTCTCGGTTGATTGCATACACGCCATAGGGCTGTCAATCAAGAGGTAAACTTTTACTTCCGGCGAAAACGTAAAACCGCCATTTCTCCGCCAATATTTAGCCTTTTTCAAATTTTTTTTTCAGAAATTAGAGATTAGTCTTCGACCACTACTTTGACCCAAAAATCCAAATTTGAAGAAAATTGCCGACCCGAACGTATGCTGTAACTTTAAGTTCCCGAAGTGTTGACAGCAAGTGACTTGGGAGGCTTGGGTCGGGCTGCTGGCGCTCTTCATCCAATCAGAACGCAAATTTTCTTGATGACCATTCCCGTGCACCGTCTCTTCCGTGACGAGCTTTGCGCCTCAGGTGTTTCGCCTGGGAAGACCTATCGCAAAGTATTTTTGTCGATTTTATTGCCATGTCTGTTCAATCTCCTGTCGAAGAAAACTGGCAAACAACAAAACCTACCATCAAGGAAAGGTGCACGTTCCTGTTTAACAACGATGTCTTGAGCGATGTGAAGTTGATTGTACCTGCAGTTACAAGTGCCGAAAGTGAAAGTAAAAAAGCTAAACGGGTGATCTCGGCTCACAAGTTTATACTGTCGATCAGCAGCCCCGTGTTCTACACCATGTTTAACGGTGAATTGCCAGAAACTGGAGACGCTGTAGAAGTGCTTGACTGTGAGTTCGAGACCTTGTTGGAATTTGTCCGTTTCTTGTATAGCGACGAGGTTACTTTAAGCGGAAGTAATGTGTTGCAAGTGCTGTACTTGGCGAAAAAGTACATGGTGCCTTCACTCGCAGACAAATGCAGGGAATTTCTGGAAGATAATTTGTATCCATCAAATGTGTTCAGTGTTTTGCCAGTTGGTGAACTACATGAAGACAAACAGCTGTTAGATCATTGCTGGAAGTTGATCGACAGGCAAACCAAGGTAGCTTTGGAATCAGCTGAATCAATCGAGAGGTCTGTACTTGAGGCTTTAGTGGAAAGAGATACTCTGAACATCAAAGAGATTGATCTGTTTACTGCTGTTAGTCGGTGGGCAACAAATGAATGCGGGAAGCAAGGCTTAGAGGCAGATGGCATAGTTAAGAGAAGAGTTCTTGGAGACCGTGTTATCAAAGCAATACGCTTTCCATTAATGACGGAAGGGGAGTTCACTTCAGTTGTTGTCAACAGTGAAATTCTTAGTGCCGAAGAAGTTAGTGAGATGAACGAGTATTTTAAGACAGAAGCAAGTCATCCAGTGGAATTTTCAAAGAAGGCTAGAACATTTAGTTCACGTGGTGATCTTCTACGATGTCATAGATTCACAGGTGGTGGTTACGGCAATGGCACTTGGTCATACCGTGGCTCTGCGGACAGCCTCCTGTTTGAGGTGAGCCAAGATATCGCATTGCACGGAGTACGCCTTTTTGGCAAGGACGATAACAATTATTCGGTAGCTTTGGAGTTAATCGAAGACAGTGATAAATCATCATTACTGTCGAAAACTGGAAATTTTACATCAGAACCTGTGCGTGACTTCAAAGTTGGTGATTACGAAGGATTTGAAATTTTATTTGATACCCCTGTTAAGATAGAGAAAAACACTAAATACCTTGTGAAGGCATTAATATCTGGTCCTCCTTCTATGAGGGGACAAGGATACTATGGACGTACAGGCTGTTCAGGTGTGCAATTTACTTTTTTTTATTACGAAGGAGAAAACAATGGAACACATCACAAAAAAGGGCAATTCCCTGAATTTCTTTTTACAAAATATGAGTAGTAGTAGCACACATTTGTATGCCACAATCCCTAGGATTTCAAATTTTCCTTGGGTAACACTTTTTCGGATCCATGGATGTCCAGTGATCGATATCATGGGAAGCGATTGGTGATGAGAAATTTTTGTGTTGAAATTCCATACCTGATGTGGTCCCAAATGTAAGGAACAAAAGTAAGATGTAAAATAGAAAATGAATGAAACAAATACTGTATAATCAAGGAAAATGGCATACATATATATATTTCCCTTACCCCCTCTGGCTGTTCCTGGGTCTCGAGGATGGATGAATACAAGGTGATGGGTTAGTCTTGGGAAAAAAACATTTTGGTCTTGAAAATAACCAGAGTCCTAATCCAGGAATATTAATTGTTGCACAGATCAGCAATGATATGGTACTAGAAACATCAACATGAATTTCTAGGGTTTCATAGTTTTGTACTGCCTTAGCTTTCTAGAAGATCAAAAACAGACTGAGTCCTGACTCTGAGTTTGAAAAGTATTCAAATTAGGAACTGAAAGAGATATCCAAGCCTGTGTACACTAAGGTGCCAGCTGCTGACTCTCCTCAAGAAAAATCGAAGAAGGGCAACTCTGTTATTGTTGATAACAATAATTATTATAATGACATGTGGAGAAAACAAAGGAAGTTGATCTCTGCATGTGATCTTTTAATGAGACCATTATATTATGACTTTTACTATAATTTGGTTCACAGGTAAAACACGGAGCACTCGTGGAATGATCTGGTCGCTAATAATTAATTCTGTCTACTGCTGTCAATCTGACTTTTATAGATAGACTACACCTCAACCCAGACCACTCTACGATATTCTCTCCAAGCATAATGAAGGAAAACCTGGGATGTTAAGAACAGATTTCCAACGCATTCTAAGCAAGCTGTACACTACAGCATGCTTGTTTTATCACTCAAATGCTATTTAATTGGTCAATTTACAGAGAATTTGCGTGGGTGGTCTTGGTTGAAGTAGTTGCACTGTAAACTTTACAATTTTAAATGTAAATCCCACTCCAAAAATGCAACATTAATTCCTAATGTGGTTTCCACAGCCAACTCTCAAGATTTTTGTCAGCACAACCAATAAAACACAAAGCACTAAATTCAACAATTTATAAATGTTATGCTTTATTATTACACTGCAAACAAGCAATCAGCCAATCCAGACATATTTTTCCACACATCCTGGGATAGATCATGTGGCCTTGAACACAATATTATCAATGGTAGCTCACAGACATCTGCCCTCTGATTTTTCTAAAGGAGTTAGGGTATAATCATCAAGGACATCATTATCTTAAGGAGTTACATGCATTGTTATCAAATTTTGATAAGCAGGTTGTTAAAAGAATGGCAGCCAAAGGCTTATGCGGACCCATTACGTGTAAAATTAACTACAATATTGTTTAAAAAGATAAAATCAGGTTAGATACATATATTTGCAAATAGATAAAATCGTCTGATTTATTAGCTATAATGAGAAGCTTTTTTTCAAAAAAAAAAAAAGTAATTTCAACAATATTTTATGAGAAAACGTTTAAAGCCATGTTAATTTTCTGGTACATCATTAATTCTGTATGATAAGGGCCAAATGGCAGGACCTCTCTTGAAATCCCTATGATAATGCTTACTCTGATGATAATATGAAGAAGACGTGCATAACCTGAAATTTCAGGATCTGTGAAACTGCATAGAACTTAAGTGTAATTGTTGTGCTATATGCGGTAAGTTTTTCTTTTAGGAATTAATCTCTTTGTTTTTAAGTCTCTTATTTCAGTAGAGTTAGGCTAAGGTTTGCATACTTTGTATGCTTGTAGGTTATGTAATTTGCAATGAAGGGAAAAAGTGAATATTAATCATATAAAATATGAATCTAGACATAGAGAACTGTTTGATCTACTTGGG
This sequence comes from Orbicella faveolata, assembly GCF_042242905.1. Classification (NCBI taxonomy): domain Eukaryota; kingdom Metazoa; phylum Cnidaria; class Anthozoa; order Scleractinia; family Merulinidae; genus Orbicella; species Orbicella faveolata. The sequence goes on along the minus strand of NW_028301547.1, from coordinate 15,125,498 downwards.
GCTGGGCTGGGCTAGAGTCTAGACATAATTGTGCAACTTTGCAGCATGCAAGTCACAAGATTTGTTGAGTACCAATGAGATCCCAGCAATTTACGAGGTATTACCCAATCTTCGATATGTATTGTCTGACTGTAGTAAGCCATGTATGTTAGAGACATCACGGCAAATTAATCAGAGCAACAGCAATATAGCAATTAAGTTTAGTAGCTTTTAGCTTCCCACCCACCCACTCCAGAGGCAGTTTTGATTCACTGTATGTACCTTGTCGTTAGTGTTGTATCTTGTTTTTGATGACTGTTAATTATATGGTATTGTATGTAGGATTTTACTTCGGAATCTACAACATAGGGCCGTTACTGTTGTATCTATTTTAGTTTTCCATGATTGAAAAAAATAGTGTTGTATGTAGGATTACATCTAATAAACTGCCTGATCCCGACATGAGGTTGCCAGTCTTTGTGTTTAAAATATACTGTTATTACTGTTAACAGTAGACAGAAGTAGTTTTCATCTTTACCTGTGTCACAGTGTCACTGATTATTAGTTAGAACCAAAATATGTATGATCATTTTCTCACAATAAAGTGGAAAATAAAATTTCTACGACTGATTGTTGATTATGGGTAGCTTATGACTGCAATTGGGACACTATAAATGCATTTAGCAAATTAAATAGACATTTTTGATAATATGATTTATTACTCTTTGAAACTAGCTATATATACTTGCCTGGAAATGGAGCTCTATCCCCTGTGCAAAATTGTATATGGTTTCCCTTGCAAGGTGCAGCTGATGCACACTTTAGCACATCCAGTATAGTATATGTAACAGGTTTACTTCACTGAGATTCTCCCCTGTCTTGATTTGGGTGTCATTGAAGCTGAGGCAACATGTTAGTAAATTACATTCGCAAAAAGGCTTTCTTAGCAATGAGGTCGGTGAGCTGGACCAGGAAATATCTGGCCCAGGATGATCTTTACATGTAAGGGTGCATTCCTTTGGGATGATCTGGATCAGACTAGTGATCATCAAAGAAGCCAATGAATCTGTGACCAGAGTGGATTGACATCGGTTCCTTTGATGCACCATGATCCAAGCAATCTTGGATCACTGATCCTGATCCAGATCACCCCAAAGGAATGCACCCTAAGTGTATTTCACAGCTCAGTTATTGTAACCACATTCTCTATAGACTCCCTAAACTTGAGCTTGAAACTGCGGCTTGTCTTAATCAGAACCAATCAGACAGACCTCATCACTTCCATGGCTAGGGACCTTCACTGGCGTCCTGTTAACACATTATTTTAAACATACTTTTAAGTTCTGCACCTCTAAAATTGTCAATGAACAATTGCTTCCCTACTATGCAATGTTTAATTGAACTAGCTTGAGATCCATGTTGGGGAAAATTTGTTGCACGTTTATGGACTGAGAAGCAGGTGAGGTCCATAAACTTGCAAAAAAAACAAATGAGACCAATATTTCCCAATAAAGTCTGAACAAGCTAGTTCAATAAAAAACATTATAATGGTTCTTGTAAAACTCTGACTTGATAAATTAATTAATCCCTGCAATCCTGCAAACATGGATGCAAAAGTTCAGCATTTACTAATAACGGTTTCTAAGTTGCTTTCACGAAAGATGAACTCAGCTTGCCCTCCAGATATGAAGGAAGAAAAATTTCTACCTTGCTGTTCTTTTGTGCAATGTTTTGAGAGCTTTTTTGCAAAAATTACACTTGAGCTCCCATGCGGGGCCCCTTTTGTTACGAGCCAATGGCTGATGGGGCCTGACCCTGCCCAAATAAAGTTTGACTTGACTGGACCTGACTTGCAGTCCAAATTGTTTTAAACTTTGGGCTGTCCAGGGAACCAATCAGAATTCTCCTTTATGTTTTGGGAAAGTTTGCCATTTAACAAATTGATGTCAGGTTTTTATGCCTCTGTCATTTTATAATTTGATGATAGATTGCATCATAACATTTTCAAAGTGGCTGTGGAACCATGAGCCGCATTCGAGTGGTTCCGCAGTAAACTTTGACAATGTTATGATGAAAATTATCATCAATAAGAGGACAGACACATAAAAAAATGATGTCAATTTGTTTTTTTCACTAACAAGATCCCAAAATGGTCAAATGCCGGGGAAAAAATGAGGGGAAAAGATGCCATAAACTTGCTGTAAACAAAGATAAGTGAAGTTTATTGAAAATGATGGGCACATTGTCAATATCTTTTCTCGCTTTTTGATTGGATACTTAAAAAAGTCCATAAAATCTCATTGGTCAAGAAGTTGACAGTGTGACAGCTGAAAGTTGAACTTGAAAGCTTGCATAAATTGAAATTTTATCTGTCTGTGCTCTTATTATATTGACGATAAAAATGAGCCACTCAGCGTACGAGAAATTAGACAGTTGTTGTAAAAATAATACTGTCCAGTAAGTTTGTGGCTTAGCAATAACTGTAAACCAATTTGTTCTCTCACTCTTTTCTGTTTTCTGACTCCTACAAGTACCTGATGTTTCAAAGGCTGCATATGGCCAACAGACCTTGTCTTTCTATGTCCTGAAATGTTTGAATCCTGTACTCCTGTCTAAAAGAAATTCTGAGACCATGAACATTTTTAAAAATAAAGTCGATCATTTCCTTTTTGTAATAATATTATTGTTAACTATAGTTTTATGTTTTAGCTAGTTATATAGTTTCATTAGTTATATTTTTTTAGATTGTTACAAATTTCAACCTATTTAATATTGTTTTTATTTTTATCCTGAATTATTGTAAGCGCATTAAGATTTTTAAATGTGCCAATATGACTTTTTTTTATATTGTAATTGTTATTAATATTATTGCTAATTACACTGTACAGGTCAGAACTATTATCTTACTGAAGCTTTAACTTTTTGCTACCAGGCACCAGAGGAAGATTCTTGATGACACATTACCCATCAGATATTCTGGTTTGTCTAACAATGCACATTTGGAGCTAGTTGCCAGCCCAAAATCAAAGAAAGGTAACAGAATGATTGCTTATAAATCTGCTTCTTGTTGCAATGTGCTACATAACATTACATAATATATACTGCTAAATTATCCTATTTGAGCTTTAAACCGGCAGGTATTTTTTTGCAGGTTGCTGAGGTTGAAACGACCTGTTTATTCAAGTTAAAGTCGAATAAAACCCAATATAAAGGCTAACCATTAGCAACCTAAGCTAATTTAGGCTAACCGGAGTGCTATTCAGGCTAACTGAAGTGCTAAGTAGACTCTTTCGAACTTAAAAGTTTATCTTTCGACTTGCAACAGTGTGAAAAATACCTGCTTGCTTAAACATATTCTTTATAAAAAAGGATCAATTTTCAAACAAAATTTGTGATCCTTCATAATTTATAGTTTCTTTTAGCCAGTGCTATGTAGAAAAACTGCCCATATTCTGTGGAGCAGAACATGATAATGCCACTGATGGGAAATGAGTTGTAGTCACTGTTAAGTTCCCTAGCATTCATCTGGCATGAAACTCATACAGTCCTAAATAAATGTGCCTTTTTATCACCAGCACAGTCCAATTCTACTGTGGGCTTACAGCTTGAGTCCGGTGAGAGACTTGTCAAGGAGTTTCCCTCGTCAGCATCTCTGTGGGATGTCCTTACTCATTGGGATTCAGACCAAGACAGGTTAGAAGATTAAGCTTTCACTTAGTACTAAAGATCTTAGCTCAAGGTTAAATCTGTTCTTCTTCCAGGGATTGGGGGAGTTAGCAGAACTCCCATGAATGGAAATATGCTTGTTCCTTGCAGGTTTCATCTTGGAATTTTTCTGATTGCTCTATGCAGGGAGAGTACTGGTAATACTCCCAGCTCTTTATAGTTGTCTTTTACTGTAGAAAACAGAAGCTACTTAGTTTATCAGACTGATGTCGCACCTAAAGATGAATGCTTTGTTATGACTCTGTTAAAAATGTTTCCCTAGCCCTCACCAAGGGAAGATCATTAATCCTTCTCCAGAGGAACAGAAGAGTCCGGTATGCATTTACATGACACAAGAGGTAACTGCTGCACTCATAAATGATACCATAGGTTATAAATTTGAGTTAATTCAACTTAACTTGATGATTTTATCTGTGTTTTGATGACCACATTATTGCAACAGGGTCCTCCTTAAGGTTACCTTTAAATAGCATCATGACTGTATTGTTGTTCTTGTTGTTGTTTTGTAATCAATACTTCAATAATTTTACTGCAAACAGGTTTATATTTAACTTAACTTCACTAAAAGTTACATTGTTAATTCCAATCTCTGATAAATATCTAGATTAAAGGCGAAAGCTCATTGCAAAGTGCAACTTTACATTCACTGGGCTTGACTGGAAAAAGAGCAGTTATAAGGTAGGATTTCTTTTGTACAGTATTTTTTTGCACAGTAACAATGCTGCGCCCGATTGATTGCAATTTTGATCTGCTCATCTCAAAATGTGTTAGACACATGTTTTGTTTGGTCTGAAAGTTTGTCTTTCAAAGAGAACTGTAATTTAAATCTGTAAGTGAAAGTAAGCAAATGAGGCACTGGATTTGTAAAGTGTAATCAAACACTAGCTGTTTCAGGTCTTAACAATGCATGGATTTTAACACATGGTCCAGTGTGGAAAGGGATTTAATGGCAGTATTTTGTTCAGAAATAGGCTAGGGTAATGGTTTGAGTGCCTCTCGCAAACTTCAACCGAGAACAGCTCTCCCTCCCAAACTCATGGAAGAAGAACCTTCATCCCGTTAACTTTATCACTTCATGTTCTTGATAACTTACAGGCTAATGCACAGACAATTGCAGGACATGGTTGAAGAACCCAAGATAGCAGAGATTCCATCAACAGAAGAAGGTATTTATTCTAGAAAATTATTATTTTTTTATTTCATACATGCATTGTACAGCATTTAGATTTACAGATGTAAAATGAGGTGAATATAAATGGCTGGTGTCATTGCCAACTGAAAAAAACTGACCCAAAATTCAAGTTCATGTGATTGAAGTCAAGATCAGTAACAGTCAGTTTAATCTTTGAGTGAACTTGGGTTTCTTGATTGAACATAATCAAACTTATCAGAAAATATTTAAGGTAATTGCACCTCTCATCCATCTTGTAGTCAGCTACATAGTGGCGAAGGTGAAGTCTGCTTCGGGCTAACGTGTCCCATTTTGCCAGAAAGTATTCTGATGTAGTTTCAGTAACATTTTTGTTACTGAGTGACTAGCACCCTCCTTGATGGGATGCTAGTCCAATGAAATTCACTTGTACCTGTTTATACACATGGGTGGAGAGAGGTACTGTAAGTGAGTCAAAGTAAAATGTCTTGCTTAAGAACGCAATATCATGACCTGGCCATGACCTGACCGGACTGCTAGATCTAAGAGTCATAACCATTATGCCACTACACCTCTCAGATAACTGAGTAAGGAGTAATATTTATTTTTCTTATCTTTCAGCAAAGAGTGACCCCGGTCAAAGTGTTCTTTCAAACAAAGATTTAGTGCCATCAGTAAATTACGAGATTACTTCAGGGCAAAGGAATGTACCACTAAGCAAACCTGTTGTTACATCTGCAACATCATCCTCTAAACCCACAAGCCAAGAAAGCTCAAGTGAATTCCAGAGAAATGTTACAGTAGATAATACTGCAACGATGAGCTTTAAAGATACACATATACAAGGTAAGGGAATTTTGTTTGTCAAGGATTGTTTATACTGTGAACAAGTGACTAAAATAGCACAATATAAGTTGAATTGCATCTTCTTTGCCCAAAACGTGCATGTATATATTAGACAAAATTGCAATATCACTTGACATAACATGACCTAATTCTCAGGAGACAAGAAAGACCCCTGAAAATAGCCACTTTACGTTCATATTTCCTGGAGAACTTCAACTTCAACTTCACTTTATATTACACTTACAGTTTTGACATTACAATATAACCGAACACAGAATTCAAGCGTTTCAAGCGTTTCTATGACATGTCCATGTGTTTGTACTCATAACATTACAAGGACATTTAAGTTCAGCCTGCAATGCACTTGAGGTAGCCAAATTAGATGAGAACATTTTTGCTGTGGATAATACCTCAATGTTAATAACTTTCTTGTACAGAAACTGCAAAGGAACCTAAAAGAGCAAGGATAAATCCTCCAAAACCTCCTTTTGCAAATTTTAAGGTATGTCATACTCACTGCAGTGCTTTAACTCTATCTTTCTTATTTTTGCCTAGTTTCAAAATCCTAAAAAAGTATCAAATTCCATTTTACAAAGCATTGAAAGACGAACCCAACACATGAAAAAACTGCTTAGTAGCTTTCATTTGAATAGTCACACATTAGGATTTCATTTACAGAGTTAGAACTACCTTGCACAGCATGCAGTAACAGACTTATTCCTTTGCTGAAGGTACTGTTTCTTAGCGTAATGGCTCTAAGTACAGTTGATCATTTTATGGAAAGTTTGCACTATATAAATTTTTAGTAATATATTATTATAATTATTATGAAAAATAAGCATCTCAGCAAGTGCTGCTGGCAGTCTTTCAACTCTAAACTTGAGACACCTCTCATGTCTTTAGAGATCGAGAACTTTTCGGGGAATATTTGCCATTCCAAGAAGGGCTATAATTGTATTATTATTATTATTATTATTATTATTATTATTATTAGTGTACAGTGAAACTTGTGAAAAGAAAATTGACAATTCAGTTCTCATTTGTTGCTTGTAAAGCAAATGTATAACGTAGAAGCACTAACAAGCCATAAGTTGAATCACCTTTTTGACACCTGCATTTTATTGTTACGTTAGTTTCCTGAGGAGACAGCAGGCATGGACTTGTTCCAGAGAGAAAAGTGAGTAAGAGGTTGTCCTAGAGAGCTACAAATCAGTACCACACTTTCTTCCAGGTTTTCCTCAAGCATAAACTTGAATAACACTGTGAAAGTGTGGAAGATGGTTTCTTACTGGTTGTGACAATGAATAGTGTTGATCAAATCATTTTTGGGGCTGTCCATGCTTTGAACTAAGCATAGAGCAAAAGGATTTGGTGATGAATGAGTTGTTTCGAAGGTCAGTAGGAGTCTTGCAAACCTGCGGTGATACTATGTGTACACTGTAGTTTAAGTTCAATGACACTTTGCTAGAACAAGGAAGGTAAAAATAAAGGGAAAAGCGTACACGACAGGAGAAGTAATGAGGGGAATACTTTATTCCAAACAAGAATAATACAGATTTATTTCACATTGGGTTGAAAACTAGTGCTATGTTCATTGCACAAGTATGGTGGCGTTCTTACACATGTTGGGTTATTTTTATAATTTTCTCTGCCCTTTAGTAATATAATGCTGCAATCAGCTTAGTACCCTCTATTACATCTTCCAATCCCCTCTAATGTTGCTTGTTTTTCTCATCAGGGCCGATTCTTCTCGTAAAGAATTTCTGGCAACATCTTGCGACAGACAGCCTGTTGTATTTAGTGAAGAAGATCCATCTTCACCCAAACCTGATGAAGGTAGGTACGAAAGAATTACCTTTACTCTCAAATCTCCGTCAATCGTCTTTTTCAGAATGCGTGAAGCTGCCATTAATTTCTGTGATTGTATTTTATTTTAAATATAGGTGAGATTCCAGATTCCTTCTTTGAGGTGACAGTGGATGACATCCGTGTTATGTTAAGAGACTTGAAGAATGAAAGGTACAATAGAAGAAATATTTCTTAAATAATGGCTCTACAAGAGGCGCTCTTGTTTACTTGAACTACTTTGAAAGATATGCAAATATGCATTTTGATAAGAAAAAAAAACAAAACCCTCCCCCCCCCCCCCCCCCAAAAAAAAAAAAACAGAAAAACCTCTCACGATTTTGTGTTGGAAACACGGTAGCAACAAGAGTACAATTCTTGAGTTTCAAAAATGTTACTGATTGATACAATTACATGTATATTGCAAACGATGGAAAAGAAAACACGAAGGAAAAGATAGCGAGAAACAAGTGGAGAGTAAAATTAAGAGAGGAGCGATAAAGTAGACTCAGGGCAAATTTGCTAATATTGGGAAAACTCTTGGGCTCCTCAAATGCTGGAATTGCAATTGCAATTCACTTATTCCTCGTCTGTTAAACAACTCACACAGCATCTCTTAGTTTATCACAGAATGGGTGACAGTGATTTGGAGATTTTAGTTTATTTATTTTTTCTTTTACATGTCAGAAAGCAGGCAGACAGCGCCCCTTTAATGACAAGAGCTATGCGGGAAGTACGAGAAGAATCAGAAATGTACAAATACGACAAGGTTAGTATATTGATCAAATTACATTTAAGAATGCTCTTTAAGCAAGAAGTTGTGCTAGAAAAGGAATGGTACCTTATACTTTTCACACTTTTTAGGTACAAAATTCAACTTTGTACTAATTTGGAGTCATGGCATGTTGTGTAGTCGAGCGTCCTACAAACTGAACATGCTTCAATATCTCATGAAACTAAAATTTCCCCTTCCCTAAAGATGTCAAATGTTTCACAATTAACTGACATAGGAAATACGCAGCCGGTTGTTTGTCCACTGGTTACACTCTGATGGTTCAGTGACAACTGGACGAGAAAATGACCCTGCCAGGACATTCAGGTCCCTTTTGTACTGTAACTTCCAGTTTAAATTGTTCTCGTATGAAATTCACGAACAAAATTACAGTGTTCCATTATCGTCATCATCATGGTCATCATTGTTTTCGCTCTATGGGTCTCGCGACACATAGCGCGTGAATTGTTCATCTCCGTCTGTTGTCTCTTATTCTTTGTTCTATATGTATCTTTGAAGGTGGTTGTGCGAATAAAATTCCCCGACAGGCTAGTCTTACAAGCATTTTTTAGACCAATGGAGAAAGGTACATTATGTGTTATTACGTCCTGTTGATAATAAAAAAATGATGTCTAATTTGAGGAATCTGGTAACTTTAAAGCATTGACAAGCAGAACTAACCAAATGTAGTTAGTGTATAAAGAAGTTCGTACTTGATGTGTCATCTACTGAATTTGCCTTATTTTATTTGGAACGTATATGTTGTTTGTTTTGGGAACTTTTCTTTTCATTTTCCGTATCAGTTCCTGATACGCCGGAGGAATTTAAAACGCAGCTTGACTTCTCCGGTTAGGCCTACCGTCCACACTAATCTGTCACGAAAACAGCCGTCCTTCTTCGCTCCCGGCCCGCCACTCGGGCTGGGAGCGAAGAAGGACGGATGTTTTCACAGGCTATTTTTTTAGTCAAACGCAAATCCAAAATGACCAGTGATTGTTGTGTGTTCAAATTCCTCTGGCGTAGTGTGGACGGAAAACTTTTGATGGGTTTCCAGAGTGAAACTTCCGCTTTCAAATTCCTCCGGCGTATAGTGTGGACGACGCCTAAAATATCACGTCTCAAGTTTTTTTTTCATCGTTTTATGCAAACCAACTTGTTTGATTAATTTGACCATTCTTTTGTCCTTCCAGTTTCAGCCCTGACAGAGTTTGTCAGATCTCACTTAGAAGACCAAACTGTAAAGTTCTATTTATGTGAGTATTTCCTATCATCTGTTCTAATCTTAATCACATTTGAGTTAGTATTTGAAATATTACTTCCTAATCCGTGGTGTAAAATTGACACCAGTTTTTAGCGGAGCTCCGGCGGCCCGAAGGGCCACCAAGCGGAGCCCCATACTCATATAGGAAAGAAAAAGAAACCCATGAGTTGATTTTCTCATGGTTATCATGGCTAGCGGTATTGCTCGTGGGCGCGTACGCACGACGGCGACGACGGCGACGGAGTTGCCCAACATGGCGGCCATACTCCAAATAATAGGTTGACAGACATGCAGCCTTGGTTTACCGTGTACTTCCTTGATATTGGACATCCATGTTATGATTGTGATAACAGGTTTTTGGGCCGCTTAAGTTGTTATCCTTGTTACAACAATCCAGAGGGAAACACGCTTGCAGCGACTGAGTTTGTCAGACTTCTAGAGGACTCGGGATCTGTTACAGCAAAACAATCCAACGGGAAATAGAGAATACGCAGTACTTGGGTCCAACAGTAGAGTTTAATCCACTAACGTACTCAGAACGTAACCAGAATTTATTATATGGCTTTGGCTTGTGGCCGATATAACGCGCGCTCTGATTGGCTAAGAGCGAGATCTGAGCGGTCATTATGCAGCCGTAATGCCCACGGGCCGATTACGGATTATGCAAATTAGGAAGAGCCCGACTCTGAAAATTCAAGCGCATTGAAGCGATGAAAGCCGATTAAAATCAGTATGAGAATGTAAGTAGCTAAAAGTTTAGAGATATTTCCTTAATAAAATTTATATAGGTGACGTACCAGCCGGTAACCTTGGCGGGCGCTAGTGAAAACAATCAAAGTTTGCCGAGTCTTTAAGTAAAGCTAAAATCGCCAAGTGTAAAACACCATCGGCAGATTTGTCATGCATCCTGAGCAGAACACCATGAAGAAAATTATAAGTTATCATCTTAGTCACAACAATTACCGGAGTATTGAACTCCGTCAAAGTTCTCATCAAATAGATTCCCTCGCTTTAACACAAGCAAGTGTAAATCAGCTTCCAGGATCATCAGATGTAAACAATCGGGCGGTTTCTGTCAGTAGCAGTATTTCTGATAACTGCAGATGTTCACGAGGCTTGAAAAGTTCATCCACAAATCCCAGAATGAAGAAGGCGAAGATATGTTGTCGAAAGCGAATGCGAAGATCGAGTTATTCTGAGCAGTGCATTCTGAAGCATTAGTGTTTTCTTTCACCGAAAGACCGTTTGTTCGGACTATTTTGAAGCACTTTCTGTCTTTTCTATATGCGTTGACGTTTCGCCACAAAAGTCGGAAAAACTCCCCCATCAACTTGTGGTACCACGATACTAAAATACCTTTTTGAGGCTGTGACAGTCACTTTTCCCGTAAAGAAACGAGTGTTTTCAACGGCATACGTAATACAGTGGTGAAGTTCACTGACTGTGTAGTTCTGCCCTGGGTTTGAGACTATGAATGAATCGGTAAACGCGCGCATCGCTGGATGTAAATTGATGACTTCCGCTCGAATGATTTTTTTTCTTTATTCATGAGCCATACAATAAACAACTTAATAACCTCGACCGTTCGGTCGTTACGGGAAAATCTCAAACCCCGAGCGATAGCGAAGTCAATACGGCAAGGCCTCAGTTTGAGATTTTCCCGTAACGACCTCACTCTCGGTTATTAAATAGTTAGTAACCAATACGGGAAAGTGGTATCCGGCGTCCCACCACCGGGGGCGTAACCCCAGAACAATTTACAAAACACCTGTATTTATGCTAGACTCTAAACAAGTGATCTAATATTTCGTTTAGTAAGCCTTAACCCCTATTGGCTGCCAATGAGCTCGTTGTTCTAGGCTATTCCATTATAGGCAGTCAGTTATTCTGCTCGTAAATACTAACTACTTACAACTTCAGGTAGTTCTCACTACAAGGTGTTACACGGTGATACAGATAGACAGGTGGTTACCATGGTTATTGGACTTTCACTTGACTGCTAACTGTTGGCTTTTTTATGGTTATGAAGTATCGGCAAATTCTCCCCTCACATGATCAATTGACACCTGTCAAAACAAGGTATCCGCTGACCAGTATCACGTGACCATATTGCGGGCTCAAGTTTACGGCTCCTCGAGGTCACGTGTTTTTTGAAGTTGACCGCTGACCAAGTTCTGTTTATCGATTGGATCGCGGGCTCATATTAGGTTAACTTGTTGGAAACAGGGCAAGATTGCTCGGAAGCCGGTTAACGCTGACCCAGGATAAAAAGTTAACCAAATTATGACTTTTTCTTCTATACAAATGTTTTTTGCTGTTTTGGTTTTTGTATAGGGTGATTATTAAAACTCTAAACAGAAGGCCAAACAATATACAGAAAACCTCACCGCAAATTTACAAAACTCAAATCAAAATTCTACCTTTTTCTGGGTTAGCTTAATCGGGCTTTGAACAACCCGGCCCAGGAGCTACGCTTTTAGGTTGGCCTAAATCTATATATTATCTGCTTTATATATGTAGACACTACACCACCAAGAAGAGTCCTTGACAAATCAAACGCAAGTTTGTTCGAGGTAAATAATTGCGGTCTTCTTTGTCGACATATGCTGTTGTGAAAACAAGCGATTTTATAATGGTATTCCATATACGACAAGTTTATAATGGTATTCCATATTGACTGAGCCCACAGTTTTGCGGTATTCGACAGAGATGTTCTTATGTTGCTAAGCAACCTGATGAAGTCATGGTAATCGAAGATTTTAAGGTGAAAGGTTTACAGACATTGTATGGAATTATTCTTCATTTTGTTTGCAGAACAAACTATATCCAGCTTCAGTTATACACTTTGGATCTCCTGAACAACAAGGTAAGAAATTGTTCTGCTTATTACAGCATTGTACCAGGCGTTGTACAGTCATTAGAGACCTTTTATAAACTTTTACGAGTGAGGACGTTTCCCAGATACAGAGTTTAACGGCCCAGTGGGAAATCTTTATATAGACAATGTAGAATTTTCCATTGTGATTGCCCCTGATTAAAAATTTTCGCGAGCGCTCACCAGTTTTCAAAAATTGCAAAGTCAGTATATATGGGTTATTGACCAACTGTGAGGGCAAGATGGCTGGATATTGGCCAAGTTCTCCTTTTGCCTGTTTATTGACAAAAAGAACACTATTTTCTCGCGGAATACAGCGGGTAATCCCCAACGGACAAGATAGCGCGATCTTGCCCGCTCGGGTAGCCAATCACATAGCAGGATTCGGCTCATCTTGCCCGCTCACGGAGCTAGCCATATAATAAGGCGTCACAACAAAGCGCCATGTTGCGTGGAAACAACACTGCAAAGCATCTTGCGGCGAGAATCAAGCGTAAGGCGGGGGTGCTAATATTCTCTGAAGATCTGCTTTCGGATGTCATTCAATAAAATAAACAAGAGGATAAAGAAGCGGTTTATTTTTAATTCCCCGTCGAAACCCGTGCCAAAAGAGATGTCCAAATTAATCAATAGACCTGCTTCTCTCTTTAGAACACTTCCTCGCTAGAAGATTAATAGACAAGTTGTCAACAGTTCTAGATGCTGAGAAAGCTGTTATTGATACAGGGTAAGACGAGGGAAAAGAGAAAACGTTTTTAATACAAGCACACATGACTTCTGTACTGAATGAACTTTGCTTCTCGTTTCCAGGGTGTTATCTGTTCGTTCTAGCTCAAGACCAGATATCGGAGACTCTCTTGTAAGTTCGTCCACAGTGGATGATAACGAACAGACAGGAACCTCTCTAGGTGGGGCTGGTGTCCCGGATAGGCCACGCGAGGGACTAAGTCCGGCCTCCACTAACAGACCTCGCACAGGAGGCGCCAGTAAAGGCGCTGTGCCCAAGTGGTTTAAAGGAACAGGTATGAATGGAGAAAGATTTCAATTTATACGTTATTTGCTGGCACGAGGAAATATCGTTATTCTATTTTTTTTTATAAACCTTTCCAAAAATCAGTACAAGCTTTAAGTAGCTCATTTTAATGTCTGTCCTGCCAGGTTTTTGCTGTTTACATGGTACAGGTAGTGTTTCCAGATACTGCAAATGATAAGTCTGGAGAGGTTTACACGTATTTAACGAGAATCGTTCCTATCCCTCTTATCATTTTCGACCTTTGGGCGAATATTTCGAAGCTTACGTGTTAGTAAGGCCCTTATTTATTCTGAAAACTCTTAGCAGACTTAAGGGAAACACAAACGATATCCCCGGGTAGAGTATTGTAGTCTCCCGCGGAAGATACACTAAACTACCCTAGATAATAATATATGGGAGCTCTTGGGAAAGAAATACGAGAGTCCTGGACAAGACAGTTTGTGCACCCATGTGAAACATAGGAGACCTTTAGGAATTGTAAGCCAGTGAACGACGTATGCTGCCAAGCATTTAACGTTCTAATTAAACATAATTTTACAAATGTTAAGGTACCCTTCCTTTTCGTCTTTTACAGGAAAATAACAGTCGCTGCCATGACAAATGGCCACTTTAAAATGGTAATAAATGGAATGCACAAGGGCGGTCATTCGACGAAGGCTTGTGGTCGGGTGCCAGAAAGATTTAGAGGAAAATTAAAACAAATACTTTATGTTTCTGAAGTTGTTGTATTGCTGTGAATAATGACTTTCCAAAGAGGCTTCATGACGAAGTTGGTCAGTAAAGTAAAGCATTGCTAGAATCTCAAGGGTCCATGCCAGTTTTCGGTGTCTTGCATGTATAACAAGTGAAACTAAAATCTATCTAATCACAACAAACGCAAGTAACGCAATAAAGGCCAATCACAACTGCAAGTAGAAACGCGCAACCGGCGCCAAGCCTGGGAAAACGGGCGTAAACCAAATCATCATTGGTTTTGGTTCTGCTCCTGATTCGTTAAAAAAAACAGACGTTTGCTCTGGTTAGATGTAGCCCATTAAATGAGTATTTTTTTAACCAGTTACGGGCTACTCTTGTCAACACTTAATAGAAAGCGCTAACCTTTTTTTGAGAAATATTTTACAAATTCATTCATCGGAAGCACACATCACATTGATCCATGATTATTGAGATCGCGAAATGAATGATATTCGTATGAAAGAAAACCGAGCGTTTTTAGAGAAATAACTGTCTTGTATTACATGTAGTATTGTTTTCCAGCGTCTTCAAGGTTAACGGCTCTTAGTACACTTTATGGCAAGTCTGTGGAATGGGCTGTTAGAATACAAATTCAAGTTTTATTAATGCACATCTCGAAATAAATAACTCATATTAACATCAGCGAAGATACAATAGAGAAAGAAAATAAAAGCGTATATTCACACTGGACGTTCTATTGTGCCGCTTATTACGCTCCCGAAATCCTGCCCCTTACTTTCACCCGCTGTTTTCCAAACGTTTCTTTTAATGTTACTTGTGAAATTTTGGTGGTATATCAAGACAGCCCTGATGTCCCTGATTTAATTTGTACTATCTGTTCTCGTCACATCTGTCCAGTTATTGAGTATGAAGAAGTTTGACCGCTCGTAGGAAGTTCAGTGATGGAAAGCCGAAACCAGTCCCTTAATCCCTCTATATCTACGTTGTATTTCTTCACTATTCCTTGAGCTGGGAGTCTGTTCATCAATTTGGCCCTGCCCCAGTTCTAGAGAGTTTGCTTTCTATGTTTCACTTCAGAAGCAGAAAGAAGAAAGAAATTTGGCTGTAATGCAAATCGTTATTTATTTACACTCAGAAGTCCCTAAAAATTTATTTAAAAATAACATTGCTATATAAATTGTATTTCGAAACATAACCTGAGAGCGTCCTAAAATAACGAGGAAAGGTTGCCCTTGAAAGGGCTTTCGATTGGTGTATAGAGCGAAAATGCTACACAAGCGACGACTGGCCGATGTTTTTCGACTTGAGTTGTCGGGAGGGTTCACAAGCTGGGAAAAATTAAGCCTTTAAAAAATGATTTTTGCTCTTGTCAGTTTATTTGAATATAAATTGAAATTGCATTGTTCTTAAATATTGTTGTGGCGATTACGTGTTTTTGCAGGGTTTAATTAAAATACCGGTTACCTTCGTCAAACAATCGTGAGTCAGCTTTGGCCGGGAGAAAAATACTAACTTCCGGAGACTAAGTAATGTCTATTTTGGTCACAACGACGTCACTCACTCGGAAGTCACGTTAATAGAAGTCCGCCATCTTGGCCAAAGTCTTTAGCTGTTGACGAGGAATAAACTTTGGTTGAATTTTGCGCGGTTTTTGCCGGTTTCTCATCGGTTTTAACGATGGGGATATTTTCAAATTCTTCAACGTTTGATTCTCTACTTGGTAAGTGTTTTCTATGGCTAAATCTTGGAATCGAAACATGAAGCTTCGTCTTTGAATCTCGGCTGATTTTTTTGGTAGAAGCTCAGTAACTCACAACTTTGTTCGTTTATACTTGAATCTTGTTCTAGAAAAAGCAACGAGCCAACTTCTTTTAGAACCAGACTGGAATAGCATTCTTCAGATTTGTGACTGTATAAGACAAGAAGATGTCATGTAAGCAAACGTCATTTTAAATTCCTTGCAGTTAATCATAACAATTTCGTGAATTGTGAACAAGAACTTCACAATAAACATTAGGGAAGTCTTATTACAATAATTTCTTTTTTGCGTGCATGCTTAAGCTTATATTAAAGTCATTTTATGTCTGTCGAATTTCAGCCCTAAATACGCAATGGCAGCCATGAAGAGGAAGATATACGACAAGAACCCTCACGTTGCGAAATTTGGATTGATCGTGAGCATAAGCTTATATTGATTTTAAATTAAGAATTTTTACTTATCGCTATTAGTTTTTAAAATTATGAAAGTTTGTGCACCAATCGAAAACTTAACACAACCTTGGCAAAACCCTAACACTTCCAAGCAGCCACAGATCTTTCGCCTCTCAATGTGTGACTCGGAATCCTTTTCAAACAGTTAATACAGCTTGAATGTTGATCCTGAATTACAGACATTTTCTACTTTGCTCAGTAGTCTGTAGTACTCAGACGTTCTTTTGAAGGCTTCAGAGAAATCATGCAAAGGCCAAGGGTCTATTCCAAGAACAAGTACAGCTGCATACTCTCACATTCCAGCTGCACTATGTTTTTGATATGTACTTGCAGTCTTATGAGCAGTTAGACTCAAAAAACGTTAAATGTTACAGTCCACTACAAAGACTAGTACCATGAGAGAGACATTGTGAAATAGAATTTCATACAGATAGTCTCATGATTGTACACGTATGCAATATCACAAAGTTCACGAGTCAGGTAAAAGAAGTAAAGGCTGCATTTGTAGGGGAGAGGGGTGGTTGAAACCCGATGATGAAGCAAATTCTTCAGGTGCTGCCATGACTGGCAGCAGCTACTGATGTCCTGGGCAGGCCACATTTTCATGCAAAAAAAGCTCTACCAACTGGGAGAAGACAGGGCTTTATCTGGAATTCAAGAAAATTTGGCCAGTGCTTGATGGCTGTATTCCAAAGCAACAGAGATTAGTGATCAGTGATCAGTGATCAGTGATCAGTGTTTTGGAACTGTGGAATGATACAAGTGATGCATCAATGGCTGTCTGAGATTGATAGTAACGTTTTTTTACTAAGTTTCGCATGTGTGAGCCAGGTCAAAGGGAGAATTAAGCTTTTTTCATACTAACTTTGTACATGTACATTGATTTTCTTGATAACACTCTCAAGGTTTTAGAGGCATGTGTTAAGAATTGTGGAGCCCCCATGCACAAAGAGGTTGCTACAAAAGATATTATGGATTTCTTTAGAGAACTGGCTAAGGTTAGTATCAGGCTAAAACCAATGAAAAATAATGTTTAAATCTATCACCAATAATAATTATTAATCATTTCACAAATTAACTGCAGAGTATGAAATCAGTGAAAATAATGACAGCAGAAAATATAATTTTATAGCGACAGTGAGATATTTATTAATTTGTTTTTCAAAGCTCAAACTCATGAATTGTAGCTGCAATATTATCTCTAAATAATAATATTATTATGGAATCTTCTCATATTAAATGGCAGATGTCTTTACTGAGCCTGTGTAAACTTAAATATATATTCTGAGGGTTTACTTTTTAATGTAGGGCTGACTATGTATTTGTAAACTCTTGTAACTGATCGCTTTGTTTTTTAGACCAGCCCAGAACCAGTCAAGGAGCAAATTCTAAGCATGATTCAGACATGGTCAACTGCATTTCGCAAAGAGCCAAAATACAAAGTTGTTCAAGATACATTTAATCTTATGAGAATGGAAGGTGAGGCATGATCCGTGGAGAAAGGGGCTAATTAAATTGTGTTAGATGCAATGCCTTATCAGCATTGTGATTGTACCTATGCTCCCATGCTTAACCCAGGTGACAAAGTAGGTGCTGGAGCTGGTCACTGGAGCTGGCTGTATATACATCCACACTCTACAAATTATGAATATCCAGAATTCTCTTCAGCTTCTAGCTCAATATGGAGTTAGAGTTCAATGTCTGATTGTCATCGTTGCCAGTCTTTTCACTCTTGATGCTTAATAGCTTTTTCTTGCTTTTTCAAGTTCTGGGTTTTCACTATCTGTCACATAACAATTAATGACATACTTTCTCTTTGTCTTGTGCTCTGAATAGGATATAAATTTCCTTCCATGAACGAGTCAAGTGATGCCTTGTTCACAGCAGAAACAGTAAGTTTAGAGTGTGTGATTGATAACACAAAATAAATAACAGTTAATTAGTATTTTTCCATGAGTGTAGGATATGAGAAAAGTGAGATGATGATAGCCCAATTTCGATATATTAAAATTCAGTCTAAAACAGTAGACCTCAGCATGAGGCTCCAGGGAATAAACCCCACAAATTCTGTAATTATTACCCAGAGCCTCGTGCTGAGGTCTATTGTTTTAGGCTGAATTTTAATATATCAAAATTGGTCTATTATTGATTAAATATATGTACAATTATGTGCTTTCCAATCTTTTCTTAGTTGCAGGCATAAGGGTTGTTATCCTGGGAGTGTCAGGATTTTCAAATAAGACCTGAATATGTCATCTTTATCATTCATCTTTTTGTTCACCTAGCTGAAAATTTACCATCTTTCATTATTTCTCACACACATAATGCTTTTGACATTGCTGCTCCAAACAGTATGCAGTGTTATGAGTCAAGTAAATGGCCTGCAGTGTAGCTCAGCAAGAGTCTCTCTGTGGCTCAGTGGTTAGAGTGTTCAGCTGGTATCTGCAAGGTCATGAGTTCAAAATTTCCTTTTGGGGATCAACAGTTTTTTCTTTGTCCCTTCACACACCAATGACAAATAAACATTTCACCTTTATCAAGACCTGAACACATCTGAAGACTGCCAAATATTTCCAAGAAGGTTCTTAGGATGCATTTCACCAATGAAATGACCCTTGGCCAGTACTTTTCTCTTAAAAATCAGAGAACTAACAGACATGTAGATGTATCATCATTTATGTGGACTTTTTTCTTCTTGCATTAATTTGAGTGTCAATACTTTTTGAAAGTGTGTCAGTTAAGGTTGTAAGAACTCAAATTTTTGAGCTAGGCATGAGATATCAGTGATTGGCAGACATAAGACCAAAGGTTTTGATCTGTAGGTGTGAGGCTCACATGTAAGGTGTTAGAGTTGGCATCTATATGATTGCTATCATTGTATCCTCCTTTTGTCAGGCCCCAGAATGGGCGGAGGGTGATGTTTGTCACATGTGCAGAGTCAAGTTCTCCACATTTCAAAGACAGGTAAGCAATGTGGAGAAGAGGCTTCTTTTAAGAAATTAAGAGTAAAATAATTTTGTGAAACCTGATAACTGTGATAACCTTGAAGATTGGTGCATTTATCATGCTGAACAAAGAGTATTTATTTATTTATTGATATATTGATGTCCTTACAAACTACAGGTACAGGGTTGTATGCGGTTGTAAGCCTCAATAAGTACCTAAATGAATAATATTATTATCTCTGTTTTCTTGAACTTTCAGTTTTGCAACAGTAGCTACAATAGGTACAGCTCTGTTTAGCTTTTAGAACACAGACTAATGTGATGATTTTATTTTGCTTAAAAAGTAGAAATATGTATGTTGTGGCTTGAATGAATCTGCTAGACAAATGTAAGAAAATGTTAAGTGAATTATGATAATCATGATTGTGATTTGAACTCAAACCAGTTTGATGTAATCTTGTAACTGTGAATGTGGGACTGGCAAGAAGTTATAGTGATGATTAACTTTAATTTCTTTTCTTCTTTTGTTATATTCAGCACCACTGTAGGAATTGTGGCCAAGTGTTTTGCCAGAAGTGTTCTTCTAAAGTTTCTATTATTCCACAATATGGCATAGAAAGAGAAGTACGGGTCTGTGATCCATGTTTTTACAAGATCAATCCATCGGCAGGGTAAGAAAGCATTCTACATTGCACAATTGAAGAAGCTAGTCATAAGTGACGATTTTGGTTGCTTTTCTTTTTTCTTGCTCCAAATTAGCTGAATTTTTGCATGTGGTCTTCAATGTAATAGAAAAACGTGTTCCTGTATTTTTGCCGCTGGTTTTTGCTTCGCTTTATAAAGACGCCGCTAGGAAAACCGAGTGGTTTTTTTGCATACGCAATATCCTGAAAACAAAGCAAGGTTTAGCGCAAAAACTACGGGACATTGCTAAACATACCTAAACAAAACTCTATGCGAAATTTGGAGCGTTTTCGACAAAGTTCACTTTTGATTAAAATGCCTAACGCCCTTTTCCCACCGAGGCTGCAAATAAACGAAGCCGGGCCTTTGTTATGATAAACAGAGCCGATCCTTTGTTATAATAACCAAGCCAAGCCTTTGTTGTAAGTCGAAGTCTCGCCTCAGTTTATCATAACAAAGGATCGGCCCGCCGCGACTGCAGGGACTTTGATCTCACTTAGAAAGCAGCAAAATGTCAATTTCACGCAACGTATAAGCTCAAAAATGTTGATTTTAGGTCAAAAAAGGTTTAAATGTTGATTTCACGTTAACACGTGACAGCAAGGATGTTGGTTTCACTTAGAAACCAGCAAAATGTCAATTTTACGCAGCGCACAAGCTCAATGATGTTGATTTCAGGTCTAAGTAGGTTAAAATGTTGATTTCACGTTAACGGGTGATGGCAAGGAGGTTGATTTCTCTTAGAAACCAGCAAAATGTCAATTCCACGCAACGTATAAGCTCAAAAATGTTGATTTTAGGTCAAAAAAGGTTTAAATGTTGATTTCATGTTAATGCGTGACGGCAAGGATGTTGGTTTCACTTAGAAACCAGCAAAATGTCAATTTCACGCAACGCATAAGGTCAATGATGTTGATTTCAGGTCTAAATAGGTTAAAATGTTGATTTCACGTTAACGCGTGACGGCAAGGAGGTTGATTTCTCTTAGAAACCAGCAAAATGTCAATTTTACGCAGCGCATAAGCTCAATGATGTTGATTTCAGGTCTAAGTAGGTTAAAATGTTGATTTCACTTTAACGGGTGACGGCAAGGAGGTTGATTTCTCTTAGAAACCAGCAAAATGTCAATTCCACGCAACGTATAAGCTCAAAAATGTTGATTTTAGGTCAAAAAACGTTAAAATGTTGATTTCACGTTAACACGTGTCGGCAAGGATGTTGGTTTCACTTAGAGACCAGCAAAATGTCAATTTCACGCAGCGCATAAGCTCAATGATGTTGATTTCAGGTCTAAATAGGTTAAAATGTTGATTTCGCGTTAACGCGTGACGGCAAGGATGTTGGTTTCACTTAGAAACCAGCAAAATGTCAATTTCACGCAGCGCATAAGCTCAATGATGTTGATTTCAGGTCTAAATAGGTTAAAATGTTGATTTCGCGTTAACGCGTGATGGCAAGGAGGTTGATTTCTCTTAGAAACCAGCAAAATGTCAATTCCACGCAACGTATAAGCTCAAAAATGTTGATTTTAGGTCAAAAAACGTCAAAATGTTGATTTCACGTTAACGCGTGTCGGCAAGGATGTTGGTTTCACTAAGAGACCAGCAAAATGTCAATTTCACGCAGCGCATAAGCTCAATGATGTTGATTTCAGGTCTAAATAGGTTAAAATGTTGATTTTGCGTTGACGCGTGACGGCAAGGATGTTGGTTTCACTTAGAAACCAGCAAAATGTCAATTTCACGCAGCGCATAAGCTCAATGATGTTGATTTCAGGTCTAAATAGGTTAAAATGTTGATTTCACGTTAACGCGTGACGGCAAGGAGGTTGATTTCTCTTAGAAACCAGCAAAATGTCAATTCCACTCAACGTATAAGCTCAAAAATGTTGATTTTAGGTCAAAAAGGGTTTAAATGTTGATTTCACGTTGACGCGTGACAGCAAGGATGTTGGTTTCACTTAGAAACCAGCAAAATGTCAATTTTACGCAGCGCATAAGCTCGATGATGTTGATTTTAGGTCTAAATAGGTTAAAATGTTAATTTGACGTTAACGCGTGACGGCAAGGATGTTGGTTTCACTTAGAAAACAGCAAAATGGTAGGAGCCCATGATGGGCTCCTGAAAATGGTAATTTCACGCAACGTATAAGCTCAAAAATGCTGATTTCAGGTCAAAAAAAGGTATAAATAAAAATAAAATGAAACAAATAAACATTTCAATAAACACTTTTTCAAATACGGCAACGTCTTCAGTGGCTAAAAAATCACGAGATAAAACATAGTTTTCGACAAACGCGATCGTAGCTTGATGTCACGCACCGCCATAACTTCCAAGTTCAAAATGCGCTGGTACCTCTTATGCCTGATGAGGATAACAACTTTGGCGGCTGTTTAGTTTTGGATTTAAGAATTTGATGACTCCACGTGAAAACGCTCTATAAATAGGGCTGACAGATTAACAGATTAACCCTTCTGCGCAACGTACGGGTCTCCATACATCTGCATGTCCCCTGATCCCAGAAGCTCAAAACACTACAAATCATGCTGATTTGAAATAAAATCAACGCAAACTGGATCACAGATCTGTTACAATCGATCGCCACTTGCTGGCCATTATTATGTTTAAATCTAGTTACCAGTTCGAGAAACGTCCGCAGAACGTAATCGCAATGCATGCCGGGAAGGGTCTTTACACCTCGTGCGCGGGAAGACATGGCGGTCGATACAAGACAAATTTTATAAGTCTAAAACCAGTTCTCGCTTTCCGAACTTTGACGCTAGCAACGCTTGGCAAATGGGCCACAACTCACTAGAGGGTATTTTTCTTGGGCAAGAACTGCTCTTGGACTTTGCTACCTGGCTCGATCTGACTTCGAACGCCGATAACACGATTACGGTATATCAGCTGCCTTCGAAGTTTCAGAACACATTTTGATTCTTTAAAACGTGCTGATGACTTACGGGTTTATCGAGGCTTTATGATGCCTCTCAACCACCAGGTAGGCACACAAGGTACTTTAAAACAATGCTTAAGATATTAGTTGACAGAGCTCTAATGTGGCACATCTCTTTTTTGTTTGATGGCATTTCGTTTGACGCTTGATCAATTCACGTGTTGTGTTCACGTCACAATAACCGGTGTAAACAATCCGTTCCCAGATTTCCGCTCTATATGCTGTGGGATTTGGTTTTGACTTCATACACTATAAACAGTCTGCCTGTTTGCTGTTCAACAAATAAACTCCTAAAGACATGGCTAGGAAAAGCCAAGTTTTTTGCCTACGTTTTAACTCCAAAACAAAGCAAAAACCAGCGACAAAAATACAGAACCACATTTTTCTATTACATTGAAGACCACATGCAAAACTTCAGCTAATTTGGAGCAAGAAAAAAGAAAAGCAACCAAAATCGTCACTTATCGCCTTTTATGACTAGCTTCTTCAATTGCACAATTTGGCCATCAGCCAGAAGGTCATTGTACAGTTATTCTAAGTGGCTGACAATCACTTATACTTGTTCCTTGATGGATCAATACAACCAGTCTTTGTCATATGATCCTACAATAACTGTACCACACCAGTGCCCAGTCATTGGAAAACAAGTTGTGGTCATCCCCTTTATATTAACATAGCAACAGTACAACCTGTTAAAACATCCTTGATTTTATCCTTAAATGATTCTGACTCAAAACCAAGTATGGTGACACATTTTTTTTATTTTTGAATTGTGTTAAGCATGATAAGATGAAACGTTTTACAGTTTAAAAAAAATTCTAAGGAGAGAGTTCAGAGCCACCTTAAATATTTAAAAATGTAAGGTGGCCCTGCACCATTTTGCACCTTAATACTCTGTGTAGATATCCACCTCCATGAAAATAAAATTATATAAAACAAACGTAGCATGCCTTTTTCCCAGTATTTCAATGTGTTAATGTAAACCCAAGCTCACTGATCAATCAGCAAATGAAACCTTTTTAACCTGCAAATAATTACTTGTTTACCACTGACAATCACATGAATTATTTTATTCTGCTCAACTCCATTCATATTGTTTTTGTTTATCATTGCTAATGTAGGAAAAGTGAAGAAAGCTCTAGTAAGAAGTCTGACAGTACATCTTCAGATTCTGATTTGCCAGCGGAATATCTTAACAGCCCTCTGAGCCGTGAAAATCAGGTGAGGATTAACTGATCACAAAGCATTTACCAGTATATTATTCCCAAATACCAGATTGCAAATCACATGTATTAGCAGGGCTTGAAAAAAGGGCTCTCCAGTTGTCTTGGATAAGTACATGTTCCTGCCAGGCAAGTTACTTTCATTCTCACTTGCCCGAGTGGTATGGGCCCAGGCAAGTCTTCTGTCGACCAAATAGCAATAAAAGTAAATGAAGACTTGCCCAGGGCAAGCAAAAGTTGAGAGCTGCTAGTCTGAAGGGCAAGCTGGAATGCAAGTTTTTTTGAGCCCTGATTAGTGGTAATTAGTACATGGTCATTGATAAATGTTACAGAATAGGAGATTAAAAGATGAAACATTCTAACATTAATTAGTGAAATTCCTTTTTAGCTAGTCAAGGTTTTGGTTTAAAAAAAATTTCACTTTTTATGCAAAAAAGAAAAATTTACAATGAGCATAACTGAAAATGAAAGACAAGCACATGGCTGGCAATTTGCATTCTGTAAGCAGATAAAGAAAAATCAAGTTCATAGCTTGGCACTTTGTGCAGTCCCTGGCTTCTAATGAAATCTCTGAAGAAGGTAAATGTTTGTTAAGAACCTATCTGGTATGATATTGTAACTGTGTCATTACATGTTGTACTCTGACTTGCTTATAGGTCCCAGCTAAGAAATCTGAACAAGAAATTCGAGATGAAGAAGAGGAAGAGTTACAGCTGGCCATGGCGTTATCACTGTCACAGGAAGAGGCTGCTAAGGATGTATGTTCAGATCTCCTTACTGATTGTCCTTAGTTTGTTTAATGATAGTTTCGAGAATTTGATGTTGATTATTTCTTTTATTTTAATACATGTATGCTCTCTACTTGACAATAATGGTATGTTGATCATGAGTTACTACCATTAATGTTCTAAAATCAGCTGGTTGTTGCTGCTCATAAAGAGCAAAATGTTGTGTAGTTTACTTTATAACTTAACATGCACTCTGATTGGCTGAAACAGTGTGCTTTATCAGAAAACAGGGCATGGGTTGATGACAGTAAGTTGGCACTCAAATATTTGCTTCGGAATTTTGACAAATTTGACCCAAATTTAAGCATCCCCTGTGGCTCAGACGAACGCAATGTAAACGAGCTATTTGTCTGCAGTAAATGTGGCTCACAGAGACCATTGTTTGCAACAGTAGTGTTAAAACTGTACTAGAATAACCAGTTTCGCTAGATTCCCGCCAGCAAAACATGTAATGAAATAAACAAATTCGCAACCTAACCAGTGCTTTGATAAAATATATTATATTCAGTGCCGTAGCAAGGGAAAAAAACTGGAGTGCACAGAAACAAGCACCGAAGGCGTAAGCTACTATGAGGGTCTGGGGACATCACCCCAAAAAATTTTGAAATCTAGAGGTTCAGAAATGCTATTTCCAGCGTTCTCCAAGAGCTATTTGTAATTTAAGCGTATTGCAAATTACTTCCTACACTGTCTCAGCAAAGCAATACAGATTGAAGAAAGCATAACACTTGCCAAGTCAATTACAAAATAACAAAACCGACTGTCTCTCAAGCAAGTGTTTCACCTGTCAGAGACTCAGAAGCAGGTATTAGTTCGTTATTAAACTGTCTGAGTTCCCTTAGATGCAAACGGAGACTTCATTGGCATGTTGTTTGATGAAAACTTCCCGAACAAGTGCTTGCGCCGATGGTTGTGCCCCACAAACAAATTGGCAACCTCCGCCATGTCAATGCCATCTGCCAATTCCTTTTGGACATGGAGAAGCATGAGGTGGTCGAGCCTCGTCTCTCTCGTGGTTGAGCGCAGGCAAGTCTTGAGCCGCTTTAAGCGAGAGAAGGAGCGCTCACTGATGGCGTTGGTAGCTGGCGTGACAAGCATAAGCTTAGTAAGGGTGCAAATCTCACTCAATAAGAGTTTATGAACGTTTCTGAGTGACTGAAAAAAAGTCCAGCAGATCAGCGATGTCGAATCTGGAGGTGTCTGCCTGTACTATTTCTGGAAGCAGGGACAGCTGGAGTTCTAGCTTGTAATGCTGCAAGTCAGTATCCCCGTACACTGCCATCACTTTTGCTAGCTTTTCGTCATGGTCTTCAACATTTTATACACGTCTGATTTTACTTTTGGGGTAAAAAAAAAAACTGTGGGGGGAGGGGGGCATGGGTCCCTGGCCCCTCCCCTTGCTATGGCACTGATATTTGTTAGGAAGGCAGAAATTATACTTAAGAAGTAAAACAACGACAAAACAACAATTGAGCTGTCTCTGTTTATGATGAGAAGCTTTATTTTTGTAAAAGTGCTCAATTACTCAAACAACACTTACATGGAGTGTAGTAACGCTTGTTCTCCGATCACCTCTGTGAAGTGAACTGACGAGTGGTCAGTTCAAAGCTTGCTCTGATACTCTCATCTGTGCTAGGAGTAGAACCAGAGGGAGCAGTTTAGTCTTTCTAACTTTTACACTAGTTCGGGCAATCTTGCTGCAAGCAGCTGCAAGCCGTAAATAACTCTAGCTTCTTTCAAATTCAACTCAGCATTTTGCATTTTCATCCATAAGCTTGGAGCTCCTTATTTCATAATTTCCATTGGACAAGTGCACATTTTCACGAGCCACAATACCACCAAATTCCTCTGGACTACAAGCCTTTACCTGCCTTCAGATCCTTATTTAAAAATTAACTAAAAAGCAAACTTTGAAGGCATCATTCTTCTCTCGAAAGCCGCGCAAAACTACTTGAAAGTGAAAGCTTAGCTGATGTTCAATTTGTGATTGACAGCTGTCACTTCATTAGCCAATCAAATTATTTGAACAATTCTAACAATGATTGTGATTGGCTTATTTTAGCGTGCTTTATCAGAGAACAGAGCACGGCTGACACCACTTTTACTCATTTGGAAAATAAAGTTTGGTTTGAAAATTCAGCTGAATGCGTGGGGAAATTATTGGATTCTTTATCATAAAACAAATAAAGAAGTCTTGACTGTGCTCTGTTCTGTTGTAAAGCACTCAAGAAGTAGG
This sequence comes from Orbicella faveolata, assembly GCF_042242905.1. Taxonomy (NCBI): domain Eukaryota; kingdom Metazoa; phylum Cnidaria; class Anthozoa; order Scleractinia; family Merulinidae; genus Orbicella; species Orbicella faveolata. Next base: position 15,098,272 of record NW_028301547.1, on the reverse strand, counting down.
GAAAAACACTTGACTACGTCTCATGTTTTCCCCTATGCTTCTTTTGTGCTCTACTGCTTCCTGCATGCTTTACAACAGGATAGAGCACAGTCGAGGCTTCTTTATTTGTTAAATTTTAAGTGGTTTTCCTCAACAAGTGCTTTAAAGATGCAACTTTACTTAATACAGTATGAATTTATCTGTTTTCAGATGCGAGCCAGTCCCAGTATTAAATCATCCCCCTACAGTACAACAGCTACAGAGCCGCCATACAGTTCACACAGGCAGACCAGCAATCTATATGCATCTCCTGTATGTGTATTCTAGATATTATAATTATTCTGGATACATAAATTATGTCTGGTCAAAAAAATTCCTGCAATTCAGGTTGCATCTTATAACTGAGTATTTAGGAGTAATTTTCAGTTTGTAAACTTGACACAATTATGTTTAAAAGTGCATCTTATAACTAAGTGCGCCTTATAACTGAAAAATAGGGTAGTTGTACAAGGTCCATACCATAAGTCAGAAACTGAGTTTTCCTCCTGTTTTATGGCCCAAGCATGAGTTACATGAGCAGGAAAAGGGGAGGGAAAATGACAACACATGGCTGATGCTATGGAATGAGCCAGCAAGGTTTTAAAGGGTGTGAAGTAACATCCAAGTAATTGTACTGTATGCTAGTTGAAGTACAGCATACAACAGATTGTTTAATTTGTGCACTGTACCAAAAGTTGCAGACCACTATGAATTGAACATGCCCAAAATTATTTAACTTGTCAATAACAATCTCATTCAGCCATACATAGTAATCCAGTTAAATTTGCTCAATTTATTTTTATAATGTTTTTCATGTACTAAAAGTGTAGAGATGGGGGTCTAGATCATCAAAAATAAACAGCTCCTTTCACAATTCACAGGAAATTAACAAATGTATTATGGAAAAGGGAAACTTTATACTTTTCATACAAACTGACTAAATTAATGAGATTGTTGCGTTGATTGTTGTACATGATTGTTAAAGTGTCCAAAGCACAACCTTTTTTGACATCTTCACCATTCCTCTGCTCCTTTTTTTCCATGAGCACCAAAAATAAAACTGTGTTCCATTGAAGACCAATGCAAATGGATCAAACAGATCAATTGGCTTCTTATGCTATGTTTATTGTGAAATTATGGGTGTCAAAAATAATAGAAAACATACCAGTAATCAAAATAAGGGTTCATGTTTATTTCTAATTTCACACATCAGAAAATTATTTTAAACAATCATGGCTCAATGCAGCTAACAAAATCACGATTCTTGAGAAAAATAACTAGCCATTTAACATTTCACTGGAACAAATTAGGGCATTCACAAATCATGAAAATACCCTTTACCATCCTCTATGCAACTGATCTATTCTTTGAGGATTTTTCACACTTCTCTCTTGCATTAAAATGAACATTGTTTGAACATAGTTGTTGATGGGTTTAATTTCTTCATTTTTTGCAATTCAGGAAGAGGTAACAGACTCATCCAGCATGGACCCAGAGGTATGTTTAGCGCATAAACTCAGAAATAATGTTTTAAAGTTTCATGGGCTCTATAAATGTTTAGAGTCAATACATACATTGCATAATGCCCTCTCTACACTGTATGTTAAACAACAAAATGTAAGCAATTCCCTTACTGGAGGTCAAAATTTGTAGCACAAGTGTTACTATTGAGTGTTCTAGGCAGGATACTTATTGACATAATTATTACCTCCTTCCCCCTGTGTGCATAAATAAGTACTGCCAAATTCTTAGGGACCATAAAAAAGTGACCTGTGATAGACTACCTGTAGAATCCCATTTACCATCGATCCCAGTGCGTGTTGAAATTGCTTTCTCTCAGGTTGTTTCATGCACTGTTGGTTTCAGTTGCATATTGAAAAAAGGTTTCATGCGATGACAATTTTGTAGCTTTTATTCAATCCTCTATGTAGAACATCAAATTCTGAGCCTAAGAAGTGTGGAATTGTGTTTGGCATTAGTGCATGAAAAAATACTCACAAACTTCTGTACTTCAGCAACGCATTCCAGCAGGAATTGGTGGAAAAGAGTGCACCTTGAGTTAAATTCCGTGAGATTTCTTTTATTAATAATATTATAATATAAATTTAGCCAAGCCTAAAAGCGGAGCTCCTGATTGCAACAACTAACCATAAAGGAAAAAGGGATTTGTTTTTCTTGGATCAGAAACTCAAAAAATTATCAATTGTGAGCATGCAATTGTTCAGCATGTGGTTTTGCCATTTTTTCCAATTAAAGTTTATCAAACTATACCCAATAAGCGTTACCAAGATTGTAGAAATTATTTACGCAATATATCAGGGACTTTCCAAGAGACAATTGTGCAAGGAATATGTCAGAAGAAAAGTCAACAACATGCCAGAGTTTTATTTGCGCCAAAATTTTGCCTTTGCACATACTCCCCCCTTCTTCCCCCAGAGTAATAACGTGACTTGAGCCCACGATCCAATCAAAACACCAGTAACTGGTCTGCGGTCGATCAAAAAAAACATGAGCTCGATGAGCTCTCTGGAGGGAGAGGTCAACTTTGCTTGCGTTGCCATGCGATTGCACGCCTGATGATCTTGGCCATTATGACGTCACTCGTGAGCCGGCCCGTGAAGTTTCAATGGCCGCTAAAGAATGACACCAGACAAGTTTTTCATCCGATGATTACTCAAAGAATTTGAAAGAAAGCGATAAACAGACCAGAGGAATAAGATAACCTGTTAAAATTGTGTCCAAAAATACTTTGATGTTCAAAAACTAGAAGTCAGAAGGCACAAAAACATGCAAAATTTTGAGATCGCTCAATTAAAAACGGGATTGAAAAGTGGAGCTTTGCACTCGTTACTTGGGCGATATCTGGAGAACCCAACAATGAACAACACGAACACAAAAACATGATCTTGATATGGTTTAAAACGTTCGAATAGTGATGAAAACGAATCATTTAACATGTGCATAAAAATGATCAGTGGGTTTAAACCCATTATTTTGTAGACGATAGCGTGGAGGACTCGCTGATCGATACTCGAAACCCTCAAAATATGAGAAAATGTTCCCTTGCAAAGGTATTTGAACTATCAAGTTATATGCTGGGTTGGAAAGTAAATAATGTACCAAGGAATTATTTTTCTGCGCTAAATTATCCACAAAACCGTCAAAGATAACATTTTCTTCTGCGAGGCCAACCAGCTCCGAGCAGACGTGTGGATATTTTAGGTGGTAAAATGATGTAAAATCACTCTACAGGAGACCTAGATGAAACGGATGATATTCAGAATAACACAGACCAGACCTCTTCCCAGAAAGGTGCTTCATTTCATGTCAAAATATTCGTGAAATTTGAGATCGGAGCATGATCTGTTTCCTCAGGCGTCCGCATGCAGTGCAAAGCTGTTTCTTCTTCTGAACTTCTGACAAGAGAGGTATCCTAAACTGGTGCTTTGGGTTCTATTTATTTTTCATTTCTCAGTATAGACTGTATAGACTGTAAAAGACAACTGTGTAGGATGTCATATAGAAAAACCTAAAAAATACAGAATCTGGTTCCAAGCAGCAAGTGAATTAAAGAGGAAAAGATATATGAACAGGGATACTTCCTATGCTAAGTCATTAGCAATAAGAGTTAACTTAACAAGGAGCAACTTGTTAAGCCAAAATGACTTTTTGCCAAAACGAAGAGTTCAGTAGAAGGTTATGACAAAGCTAGAAAGATCAATATCAGGTGATCTCTTATTATAACCAAACCCCTTGTTTTCTAATAGTATCCGTCTTGACAAACTGTAATAGCTTTACTACTTCTAAGTTTGAAATGATAATCAATTCTTTTCTTTATACTTTATGCTTTTAATTTTCGTCATAAATCTTATGTGAACAAAGACAGCTCCAACAATTATTTTACACTAAGCTTAAACTGAACTACAAAGAAATATTTTCGAGAAGAGTGTCACAGAGAGGTTGCACTTGTAAACATGGACGTCAAGCCTGATTTCTCCCCAGCTCCTTCCATCCCAGGTTCCCCCTGTTGCTTTTTGCATTGATGAGTTTATTTTTGGCTTCAAGAAAATGATAAGTGTACATTTCCAGCAAATAACACACAGGATTGGGTTTTAAATGTTTAATTGACAGTACATTGGCAATAAATAGATAGCTTTCCATGGTGGTTGCATGTACTGCCAGAAATGGGACCTGCTTGAATGGTCTTGCAAAGGTAGTGGAGGATGGTAACTTAAAGTTTAAAAAGATCAAACTAATAAGACTCCTCATAATATTCACCAGTCAAAAATTACAGTAAATGTTTATATGACCTCCCTTCCCTCTTTGGTGTTCATATCGCCCCTAACTCTTTTCAACAGAAAATGTAAACTAAAAGACAAATTTCCTAATGAGATCCAGCACCACGAATTCAAGTATGTATTTACCATTAAAAAATGCAATTCTCACAATTAAATGATCCAACCCCCATCCACCTTTTAAGTCCCGTCCAAGCAGATACAATGCGGTCATGTACATGGAGCTAATATCATAATTTATAAAACATTAAATAGCTCATTTCCAGTATCAATGTATTGAACTGAGGTCTTCAGATTTTCACATAAAGAATTTTTTTCAGCACCCTCACCTGCACAAAAAAGAAAAATAAAATTTTCTGAAACATGTCAAACAAACTACAACAATCACTCTGCATAAAGCATTTTTGGATCCTTACTTAAAGAAAATTTACAATATTGTTTAGGAATTAAAATAAATCACACTTCAAATACCTAAATTGTTGATCAACAGTGCCAATTTTGTAAACATAATAAGATTCAGCAACAGGAACTCAAGGTGACCGAGTTTGGTACTCAAGTTTTGCGAAATAAGAATACTTAATTGCAGCCGACAGTGAGACCCCTTATTTGATCTTAGGTAATCAAGAAAGCCCTCGTCCCAGTGACCCTAAACAAGCTAACTTTCACTGTTTTGTTGAGAAAGTGAAACACAAGCCACCTTTAGCAACATAACCAAGGTAATCCTGGTAGGCATGATAACCTTTTTTCGTCAAAATACTATGACTGGCCTACCTGAGGCAACTCATGGTATGAGGATATAAAAATTAACTCACAAAACCCCACAGTGATCAAATGACTGGAAGGAAGCCAAAGGAAGAAGGACAACTGAGCACTGGAGTATAAAAAAAGGCTTAAGTAATCCTGGAAGGACCACTTCATGTCATATATTAAACACTTGATAAAGTTGCCTCAGAAGGGTCTGATAGGGTTGCCTTCGGTACCCGAGACCATATAAATGGGGCCTTGTACTCTCTCCTCTGCAGACGCTCCCTATGGGAAATTGAATATACTCCGAACTACCAGCCTGTGGTCAAAGCAGCACGAAAGTGGCCTATGAAGAAGAGAAAAGTCTTACAACACTAGACTGCAAATCATGGGTAAAATGTAGACTGCAGGCTTTTTAGGAATATGATATTCCCATTTTCATTTATAAAGAGATCGAGCTAACCATACACCGGCTAACCTGTGCCATATATTTCAGGGTAAACAGAGCACAAGCTCTATATAAAGGAAATGGGAATACAATATTCTTAAAAAGTCTGCAGTCTGCATGTTATCCTCTGTCTGCATTTTAACCCCCGTTGTGCAGTAGGCAGGCTTTGTCTTATTTAAATAATTAAGCTTAAGTTCTTGTTTGTGAAAGTTCTCATTTCCTTCATTGTGGATAATATTTCTGTTCGCTAGGCCCATTGCAGAATATGTGAAAAGGTTTCAGTTTTGTGAGAGAACACTCCGAGCACGAGATCGCAGATATTTCATACTCAAATGGACTGATCATTTTTACTGCTAATTCTTCAAAATCATCTTCAGATACAATGTTTTCCTATACATATAAGCTATTCTGTGACCAAGTTTCACGTTTCTTTACGTTACCGATCACGTAAAAAGGGCAATTTTACAGGGCGAATAGTCAAAATTTTGCCCCACATATTTCCAACGGAGAGCGATGACCGTAACACTTTAAATACACTTTCTGCAAGATTTTTCGGTTATAATTAAAATCTACTTACCTCTAAAGAAAGAAAAATGATAATCACTCCTTGAGATCCAAATACAATACCATTTGAAACTGGAATGATAGGAGAAATCTGCCTCAAAAAGTTGTATCAGCGAGAGGCGACGACGCCATTTTCGAAAATTTTGTGCATTTGCGCGCTTCTTTCGCCGTGACGTCATAATGGCCATGATCATAGGGTCAGCCAAATCTGACGTGTTCACCTCTCCCTCCTGATGAGCTCTAAACTTGAGTCCACCATATGATCACGTGATACTGATTAGTGGATAGCTTGTTGTGACAGCTGTCTATTAACCATAACATGGATGTCCAAAATCAAAGATGTAGCTATGGTATCGGCGTACGTACGGACAGTCACGTGACAAGCGAAATTTTTTAGATTGATATGTTACCAAATTTTCTAAGGTACGGGGCTCCGCTCGTGTGCAGGAGCTCTGCTATGATCATCAAATTCAACATCATGTGACTACTTTTTTAAATCCACAACTGAGACCAACAATTTGTGAATTGGACTCAATAGTAGGAGAGTTACAGTGTCCTTATTATGTTCGCATTACAGAAAATGGTTTGTACAGGTTCCAGTAACTTGAGTGCTCTGTTAGCTGTTGGCTATCCTTTCAGCTGCATCAGACTTCTCCTTTGCCACTGAATGGGTAGGTGCTGACAAGTCAAGGATAGATGTACCTAATGTAAATCTTTTACTTTCCACTTAAAGCTTGCACGATATCTCAATCGGTCTTACTGGGAGGAGAGAAATGAAAGGCAGAGTTCAAGACAAAGATCAAGTCCACCTGCCAGTGCACCAGAACAAACACAAATTGCTAACAATTCCACTGAGGTAACTAAACTTTGTCAATATTTAAAAATAATACTTTTGAAATATGTAGAGATCTTCTTAAACTCGGCAATGAAAAGTAACAATCTAGGAATATGTAACTGTTGTTTTTGGCAAATCCTCATAAACATTATTTTCCTATTGGCAAGTGTGTACTTATTTTATACAAGTGGAAATAAAGTACTCAGTTAATTAATTATTAAAAGGACTTAGCCCAGCTTGTCTTTATGAGGACACTTTGTGTCCACGGTTGTCTGTATTCTGAGAAGCAAAGGTTGCAGTGTGTCATTCCTTAGCATTATTCTTCTCATTGCATGTCCGTGACAGAGTATCTAAACATACTATCGTGTTTACAAATGTTAATGGCTGGGAGATCTAGAGATGGTACTAAGAATTCTGTCATAAAATAAGTTTTTAAAAAATTCAGCCTCAAATCTAACTAACTCTAAAGCCAATGCTGCTCAAAATTGCAAACATTAAACAACTTTTTCCTGCCTACCTTGTTTAAATAAACTTTGAACTCAACCTCAACTGTTAGAATAGCTGTAGTTCAGGGCATTGCATAGACTTAGTGTCACTTTAAGCAGTCTTAAGCTGGCCAGCTTTGTTTGTTCGTAGTTTGATTTTCATTGCTTTGAAATAAAACTATATGGTTTTCTTTTAAGTTTCAGTTAATTGCTTTGATTTAATGCTGAGCTCACCATACATGAGATATTTAGACATGTCGGATTTGAATAAACACACGCCACAAATCGTGTTAAGTGTGGACTTTCACTGATGGTTGTAAATTGCCTACTACTTATTTCAACCAACATATTAACCTAACCTTTTTTAATAACCTAAAGTAGCGGTGTTTGTAACATAAAAAAAGCTAAAAAGGGACTGTGTTTCATTGTAGATGAAAGTTGGGATATTAAAAGGAAAAAGGAAAAAGAAGGGAAGGAAACTGCAACGAGAAAACTCCGAACCCACGGTTAATACCAGCTTCACTTGCTGTTTGTCGATATTAACACCAGAAACTCATTGTTAACAGGTTGAAATGTGGAACACTAGCTTTTGTTCGTTTGTCTCAACTCATCTAAAGAGACCATATCCGAAAAAAACTTGTTTTAGTCCTAGCGCAAGGCTTTATTTCCTCGCTAAGAACTAAACAGAACGTAGGAGAAGTGCAATGGAAACAGGATGTTGTGGAAATCATTTATGCTAAGACTGCAGGCGAAACCTTTAGTAATGCCTCTTTCTGATACCTGTAGATTCATTTTGACCGCTTGTTGGGATGGGTGGGTTTTTCATGTCATAATTCATGAGGCTGTTGAGAAGTATAAAGAGTACAGTTACATATTTTAACCGCTAAATGAGTTTCTTTTTAACACACAAATGAACTAACTTGAATCTGCACCGCATTTAACCTAAATGTAGAATAACAAGTATAACGTTAATATAAACAAAACTCAATAAAAGCGAATGATAAAGTGACCAATCAAGAGCCAGATCCATATCATTCATCACAGGTTAAGTCACATGGCACTAAAGGACCAATCACAATAATGAATTTAACCCTTCAGGGTATGTAAGTTAAATATAAACTGTACAGTGCACATTTAAACTAAACAACCCCGGCCCTTGTCAAATTTGAAGTCTTCCTGATGGAGTTTGTCCGCGTTCTTGATCTTTCTGCCAGCTGGATAGTGTGAATTCACCTACGTCAGAAGTATCAGAAGCTATGGTGAAAACCTTTCAAGGTAACGTTGAGATGTTACTTGAACGAATGCAGAAAGTCTCTGGTCAGGGAAAACACATCGCTATGGATGCTACAGTGCAGGTTGGTTTCTCAATTCCATTTTCATCGGCGTTTCTGCTTTTGTTTTCATAACTCTTTATACCTCTAATTCTGAAGACTGATCGATGTTTATCCTTGGAAATCATCTTCTTACTAAGGGGGGAGGGGGTGGGAAGGGGCGGAGGGGTATAAAGCAAGGGAATGGTGCACAAAGTCTGCATACGATCCAAGTGGCCCATCAGACCGACGCTTATCTCCAGTTTCTATGCGGCATGAAGCGACTAGGTGTATTTCTACCTTCCCCTGGATGGAATGCTAGTCCATCGTGGGGTTACCCCCCAGGAATTAAATTCGTCAGTTCCCAGTTATACACATAGGTGGAGAGAGAGGCACTGTGAAAGTTAGTGTCTTGCCCAAAACACAGGACAATTTTCACAGTAAATGGTTTGAACCCAGGAGTATCAGTAGTTCGTATAGTGTGATCGTCCGGGTGAGTGTAGTTCTGAAAAGAACTGTTGTTGGTGACTGACGTTTCGACAACCTTAGCGGAAGTCATCTTCAGAGTCAAGTGAATAGTGTTTGTCAGTCGATGATGTTATAAGTCTGGTCCGTTGAATGTGATTGGTCAGTATAGCCATGATGGTATTGGCTGAAAGACTCGTGTAAAGTTTGTCATCAGTCATTGGTGGGTTTCGATCCGTCAGCTAGGGCCCGATCCCGGACCACTTGACGTGGAGTCGAACGCACTAACCATAGTCTTATTTGAAAAAAAGTGGGTCAATCAGTCAATCAGAAATCTTTTTAATATGTCAGTCTGTCAGCTAGCTATGGGAAAACACCCCTCCACTAATTTCGGACACTAATAATGATGATACACAAGTACAGTAGATCGATGTAGTAGTATGATGTACGAGTTCAATAAATTTTCACACTAAATATGACTTGTTCTTGTTGTTTTCCTTTAGTCTCTATTTCAAACTGTCAGCGCCATGCACCCGCAGATTTTGAGACTTATCGAGGAACAGGAAGAGGAAAAAGGTGAGTTCAGTCTTGTGCTAAGTTTCACCGGGTCTTTGCCTAATTGATATCCTGCGGGATTCCCGCTCTCTGGTGGGGTGATCGCATCCATTTTTAGTTCTAGGGATTCCCATCACCATTCAGGGTGATCACGCATTGTGAATATCTTTTATCTGGTTGAGTGAAAATATAGGTTCTGAACAGTGATTAGAGGAGTTGGATGTACCTTGAAAAGGTTCGCTAATTTTCTCAAGTTTTGTCATTTGTAATCTGAAACTTCTTCATTCGTTATTGTCCAAGTTTATTTCCAGTTTTGTGTGTGTTTTCTCTATCTCGGAAAATTATCATTTGAAAATAGTTTTGAACATCAAAAACATAACTTAAAATATCGTAACATAGCTCATTTAATATTTAGTTCTCACTAAATGTTATTACAAGTCATTCCGGCCAGAAGAATCTAATCAATGAGACGAAATTGTTTTGATTTTATTGTGTCCCAATTGCTGCTGCAAGAAACGCATGGAAGTAGTGATGAGTAGCCATTTTTTTATTATATTGGGTAATTAATTCTCTTCGTCTCCTTTTTTTCCAGCAAAATTCGAGGCTCTTCAGGTGAAGCTGGGCTTGGTACATGAAGCACGCTCATCCCTAGAAGAGATGCGTGAACAACACCGCGAGAAAGTTCGCCAGCAAGAACTAGAACAGGACATGCTGCGGCGCATGCAGATAGAACAGAAACTTGAGCTCATGCGGCAGCAGAAGGCTGAGTACCTGGCTTATCAACAGCGCCTACAGACTGAACGACAGGCGGTCATTGAACAACAACAGCAGCAGCAACAAAGACTCCAGTATCAAAGACAGATGCAACAGCAACAGCAGATTCCGTACGGTGGCATCCAGTACCCACCCGCGGGTGATTCCAGTCCCTACTCGTCATTAACTTATGTTCCCATGACAGCATCGAGTACGCAACCTTACAATCCCCAGAATGTACCTGCAGGTTATACCCCAGCGGTACCTCCCGGATATCAGGTTCCTGATGCTCCACCGCCCTCGCAGTACCCCTCACGTCAAACTGAGCCTCAGCCGAGCTCAATAGAGTATCAACCGCCGTCATATGCATCCCAAGTTCCGCCAGAAGCTGGTCCAGCATCACTTCAGCCTTACAACCCTGGGGCTCCTCTTCCAGTTCCAACTGCTCCTGCGCAAGTGCTTCCTCAGGCACCACCCCCTCAGTATGCACAAGTTAGCTCCCAACAACCAGCTGCTCAGCCACTCTATGGACAAACAGGAAGTCAGCAGCCACCAGCGCAAGCCTCGCCGCTGAATCAGTTACCAGGGGCACCACCTCCAGGTCCTACCGTGCAGCAACCTCAGTATAATCAGATTCCTCCACCACAAGGTCAGTCCCAACACCTGCAGCAAACACAATATTCCAACCCGGCTCAGACAGCACTGGTACCAGAAGCTGCACCACCCCAGTACCCACAACCTCCATCTCAGCTCCCACAAACTAAACCACAGCAAACTTTCCAACCTCCCCAAACTAACGGATATCTTCCGCAAGGAGATACCTCACGGGGATCCCCCCAAATGCTGTTTAATTCTGTACCGACACAGCCACAACATAACATGGGCGCATCAAATGGCCCTGCTTCGTTTCAACAAGGGCCTCCAGTGCAGCCAGGAGGCCCAATGCAGCAAGGGCCTCCATTGCAACAAGTTCCCCCAGTACAGCAAGGGGCCCCAATGCAACAAGGAGCCCCAATGCAGCAAGGGCCTCCAATGCAACAAGGGGCCCCAATGCAGCAAGGGCCTCCACTGCAGCAAAGTCTCCCAATGCAGCAAGGGCCTCCAATGCAACAAGGACCTCCAATGCAGCAAGGGCCACCAGTGCAGCAGTTCTATGAACCACAGCAACAGCAGCCTCATCAATACGCGCCGCAACAAGGTTATCAACCTGCTCCAACTCAACCGCCACCAGGCCAACAGCAACCACCGCCACCACAGTACTTTGGGTCAGCGCCACCTCCTCAACAATCGGGCCCAGCCCCCCAGAGACCGCTCTCTGATTTAGAACTGATCTCTTTTGATTAAATGAAACATTGAACGTCTTAAAATACTTATCTTATTTTGGTGATGCTAATCATTTTGAAGGATTGTTTCCGCGATATCGTCAATATATGCAAAAGTGATAATCATATGATAGCTTTAAATGGGAATATAATTTCTACCATCAGTTTAAATTAATTGGAAATGTACAGAGTGGAGAAATACACAACATAGGGGAACATTTTTTGTACATTTTAGTGACAGTTCGTGTTGTGTTGTTAGCTATCTTTAACAATAGCTCAATACACCAGATAAAACAACAGTATTGTTTTTCTCTAAATAATATTTCTTTCGTAAATTAGAAATTCTGACCGTGGTAGTTTTGCGCGAGATATTTTAACTTGAGGTTCTCCTCGGAGTGGATTAGACGCCACCTGGGAATTCATTTGTAGGTAACAAATACTGGTATTGTCAGTTGTACTGTGAGCTTTTACATTTTTTCCTCGTAAAGTGTAAATACATGAGAATGAACTTCGCCAAAAATTTAATAAAACAGAACAACATAGAGTTGATTCTCTTTTATGGCCGAAAAAGTACACTCTTTTGCCCCAATTAATTACCTCTTGAGTCACGTCCTGGGCGTTGAAATAATCTCTGCATTGATAAATACTTTTGGCAACTTCAAAGTGCATCGACCTTGTGTGAGATAAACAGTTTGACGCTATAAAGCACTCAGAGATTTCCGGCACTTTCCTTGCTTCAAGCAACATGCTAATCCGTCAGATTGTACTTGAGCCCAGCCCCCTAAACAGTTTGTTTTTCTTTTCAAGTTCCACGCGAATTTTCTTCTTTGAAGACAACAATACCGGAGTGATATTTATTTCTTACATCAAAGGCTATGAAGAACTTGTATGAAAAAGTCTCTGGATAACCCGTCAAAATTGGAGCTAAAAAGAATGTGCGTTTAGGCGATATTACACCAAGGCAGATGTCCTTCACAATCGAAGACCAATGATGACCATTTACAAACTAAACTCTCCCATTATCTTTTCTCCAAAGTTCGAGTGCAATAATTGCTTTTCAAACAGATTTTGTAATTCGGGAGCAGCGGTTGGGCCATAATACAGGTCGCCAAATTGGCCAATCACAGCTCGTGTAATGCCTGAGAGCAGAAGTGTACACTTCGATGTGATATGTTTGTGCTGAAAGAATTAATAAAACACTATGCTTCTTAAAAGACAAGGCTCAAGACAACTGTATTTATTAGGAAATAACTTTATCATTGGATGAAAAAGGAATTGTTATCCACTTCTCTCCAGGTATACAATAAATATTTTAGTCTGGTGTTCACAATCGAGGACGCGCGGTTTAAAATTGTTTCGCGTTACAAAAGTCTCGCGAAGCTATTCTGTCCTATTCTAAATAGCAGCGTTCCATCTTATTGCCAGTGCAGGTTACTGAGACCCTCTCCTACTGGCATATTCTTCTCAACTTTGGTCGAACTTAATATGAAAGAGTAGTTTCAGTCCAGATCCCAAGCCATAGAAGATGTCCTGTCTCTTGGGAAAGAAACAAGGCGATACAGAGAGCGGAAGAAGTTTGTCTTAATCGTTTCTCATTCCGTCAAGATCGCCATTGCAGTGTCATTTTATTACCGATACGATCATCCCCTCACTGAGTTACATTCATCTACGGGCAATAATTTACTTCTTCCCAGCGCATTTGCATCAGTTGTCAAAGAAACCTATTCTGTTTTCAGTAAATCCTGGTTGTCACGAGAGAGGAGCTTGGCTCTTCTCTGTGTCGAAACAGAAGGGAGCATAACCACCGGTTTGTCTGTCTCTTAGAATCTACTGGTTCCCGCGAGGGTTCAAAGCTTTTATTCGAATAAAAATACACTAGACTTCACAGTCTGTGACACAGCTCTTTCAAGAGTGTAAAACGTCAGTAAAACGAGCAAACTTTTCTTTGCTTTTTGGAATTTGCGAGGAAAACCCTTGCACTTTGCCTACGAAGAGGAAACTTTTGCCCAGAGACAAAATGTTTTCAGAAGAAACCTTGGGGTGTGCCGAGTGAGGGGTTCAAACATTGCTCGGTAAAAATGATTGAAGCATCACATGGCAGGTGCGTGATGCGTGACGAATGACGAGTAACGCGACGCTAAATCCTTCTTGAGGCCTCTCTCGCATCGGTGACTGAGCAGATGATATTACGATCTTTCCAGAGGGGCTAAAGACTTGTTAACATGGTTGATGTTCCGCGGAGATACAACTGGGTATGCTTGTTACCAACCCTCTCTAACAGATCCTTAGAGAAGAAAATACAGCGATTAGCACTATCACTGATTCAAAAGCTAGAAATATCAACGTAAGACCCAGCTTGGTATCACCTACCCATAAAATCCGGCTGCAAGCTCCTCCCTTATGGCAACAACCCGCTACTTACGGACAGAAAGCAGTGTAACAGGGAATAGACCATCTTCGTATTCTCGGTATTAGAACTAGCTTGTAACTGAGGCTAATGCGGGAAGTCTTATCAAATACAAATGACATTAAGACGGAATCCATCCGAAGTTCGAGTAACAAATGGACAAAAACCTAGTACCAAGATTATTTACATCGTATTGCAAACTTCTGTAGGACTTTCTAAATATCTTCTCAAAAAAAAAAAAAATCATTTCTAGCACCACCAAATGTCGAAAACAAATGTTGAACTTTGTACGAAACACTACCTCTTACTAACCGAGTTCGAGCACCGTACTGTAAGTTACGGACCGAGTTTTTTCCCCATCGATTTATGGCTCAAGCGCGAAGCGCGCGGGCCATAAATAGAAGGGGAAAAAGAGGATGTGTAACTTACAGTACGGACCGAGAAAACGAGGTTAGTAAGATATTTATTATATCTCTACTGCGTGTCTGACGGGCTCGGGAACGATTTCTTTTCACGCGGAAAGGCTTCAAATTTCTAACGCACTTCGGAAGCAAAACGACTCAATTTGAAATCGTTGTTAAGTGACTCCTAAGTCGCTAGCAGGTTTTAATACACAATTTCAGAAGTAAAAGAAAGTTTTAACCTTTTAATTGCTAAAAAAGTTAAGAACACTTGGCGATAAATCACGAAACATTTTGGCAACAAAAACAGCTTCAAACTTTAGCGGGCCGTACGGTAGATTACGGCCCGCTAAATTGACCAATCACAGCGCGCGTACCAACTGAGAGATATAATAATTGAAAGTACTGGTGAAATGAAACGGAGGATGAAATTTTACCTGTGTTTGTACAATTTCTCTGAACTTCGAAATTTATTTTCTCTCGTTCCCATAGGAAATTGTTTTCGGTGTTATTTCAGGCAACTATTTATATCTTTAGCTTTAAAAGAGTGTAAAAAGGACTGTAAAATACTTAAAATTATTCTGGTACCAGATTTTTGTCCACTAAAACCTGAAATTGCTCGATTTTCTATCGGATTTCGTCTTAATCTCTTTTCCATGATATTCCCCCGCATGAGCCTCTATTGCAAGTTAATAGTTCCAGTCCAATACCGCGGATTCGGCCCATTGTTAGATACACGCGTTGGCAACGTAAACACTAGCCTTGGGCACTAAACAATGCGTGACGAGCCTCTAGAAAGCAATGCAAGCCGGTGTGGTCTCCTGAATCAGCCAGCTTGTTAAATGCTAGGTTTAATTTCTAACCTGCTGGATTATCATCCACTCCTTTCTTCCGGGCGCGGCTCCGACTTGCTGCTTGGCCCTGGCGTTGAAGTCTTTCCTCGTCAAGACCCAAGCCTTGCTGAACATGTCCAGTACCAGCGCGCGATACTAAAACCAAAATACAACGGTTATGATGCAGTTCTGTGTTGTTTGTATGTGGCGTGGTGTGGACGTGGTGTGAGTTGGGGATCAAAAAACCCGAGTTTCCTTCGAGCCCTGGCCGGTATCAATGTGTTACCTCCTTGAGCAAACACTGACATGTAGTGGCTTTTTTCACCTAGGAGTGTAGTCAATTATGAACTAACACAGGGGGGAGTGTTGCTAGAGTCATGCTAGAGAAACCGGTTCTGCGACAATAGACTCTTTAAGATTGACTTATATTTTTCCCTGATCATTTAGTTCGTTTCCTTTACGCCTACAGTTGGAACGGGAAGGCAACAAACAGAAAAGAACTTCAGTAATCTTGCATAATGTTGGAATTAGGTAGAACTTTTCTGTCAGTCCTTACCTGATCTGCCGAGTCTCCCGTACTTCTGAAAGCAAAAAGTCTCTTTGACTGAAGATCGCTTGAGAGCGCGCCTGAAGGCCACTGGACAAATATACACAAAGAATCGTTAGAAAAACCAGTGATCATAAAACGAGAGCGTGCCAAGACAATATTTCAATATGTAGCAAAATTCTTATAAAGGACGAAAAGAGTAAGCGATCAACGCTATCGTAAACCAGTTCTTCCTTTTTTTTTCTCAATTGTTCTACAAAGCTGAGTAACAGATAAATGTAAGTGACTGTTGCGACATAAAACATGCGAGTTCTGTTTACAACGAACAAGTATGTACCTTGAAATCGATCTCTGTGGCTCCAGTAGAAAGAATCGCTTTCTCGAGCAATGTGTCGGGTACTCCAGCAAGTAGCGGATCTCCAGGACTGCTTGCTAACAAATAAAACCACTGTCAGGCTACATAAAACAACGATGCAACAGAAGATGATATGAATTTCTTTCTGTCGTTATGCGCGCTCTATTTCGATCACAAGGAAAGCGACTTTGAATTGAGTTTTCCAGCGTAACGCTTGGCCTCTCAACATTCAAGGAATATTTCGGACCTCTAGGGAAATCTAAAACGCTTTAACCTCACTCACGGAAGTAATAACGAATCTCCTCTTCCAACTGGGCAACTCATCGATTCGACTCTTTTGAGAAAACAAAGGTATTTTTGTCCGAGTAGCGATAAACCGCAGATCACTATCGATTATTGCTGATAACGTTTTAAAAGTAAAGTATATCGGAAAGGCTGAGTACATAACGACTCAGTTTACACTGATCCCGAGTTGGCAAGCTCTGAAAAAAGTAATGAATACAGTCAGATCTCCTTTTGATCAACCGGCCAAAACCGTTACGCAGGATGTTAAAACGCTTGCATTTTTATGCTCCATTTCGCCTCTAATAGGACAGCATAGGATACTAGTGGCAATATGCTAAGCCATACGGCTAGTTCACACATTCTCACATTCGAGAACACGAACGCGTATGCTAGACAAATACAATCTAATAGGGACGGGAAAATTTAAAGGGTAAACAACACACCCCACGGGTCAACCCAAAAATATTGCTAATATCACTCACCAGTTTGACGCAGAAGTAAAAGTCTTTTAAAATCAGCTAAACTTAGCACTGTTCTATGCAGCTTTTCACGGACAAATTCTTGTAGAATTTTTAGCGAGTCCTGTAAATGTTCACCATTAGCTGGGAAAGGTTCCTTATGTAAGTCGTGATTTAAATCACTGCTAGCGACCTCTTTACAGTCTATTTCCATTGGTGAGTGTTCCTCGGCAACAGATCCTTCATGTAAAGTGTCATGGCTCATAACATGATTAGCTTTGGATTTTAAAGACTTGGGAAGCTTCTTATTTCCAGCGACGAACGCAGAGTCTGCTGAAACGAAAAAAAAAAGGCCAAAGGGTAAGTTGGAGTGAATAAAGCAACATAACATAAACACTAAAAAAACAAATTAAAGCCAAAGATAAATAGAATTACACTAACAGTTTGCTTTCATCACAGAGGTTAAATTCAAGAGATTTTGAATAAAAAATTCCTAACCAACATTTTTGCAAAAAACAAACAAACAAACGGTAGCAAGCCATCTTACATTAAAAACAAAAAGAGAATGAGCCACCAACGTGATGCTTTTCATTCAACAAATTCAGAAAATTTCAAAACGGTGGACAAATGGTAGGAAAATCAACACGTTGTTCAATTCCGAAAGGTCAACCATTCAACCGAAAATTCCGGAAGGAAAGTCCAATGGAATGCAAAATCCCGATTAGAAATTATACCTTGCCACTTTTTTCCGTGGATTCCGAAAAATTTTAACTACAATTTTTCATGGAATGTAAAGCGAAAACAGAAAAAAGAAAGGAGGTCACTAATGTGATACTCAAAAAAAATTCAAAGATAGGGCGACATCAACGTAATAATAACGAGAGAAACAAACACAAATCAAAGAGAGGGTGAGACACTAACGTAATAATAACGAAACAAACACAGAACAAAGAGAGGGCGAGACACTAACGTAATACAAACGAGAGAAACAAACACAAATCAAAGCCAAGCGGAGACACTAACGTAATACCAACGAGACAAACAAACACAAATCAAAGAGAGGGCGAGACACTAACGTAACACTAACGAGAAAAACAAACACAAACCAAAGAGAGGGCGAGACACTAACGTAATACCAACGAGACAAACAAACACAAAACAAAGAGAGGGCGAGACACTAACCTAGTACTAACGAGACAAACAAACACAAACCAAAGAGAGGGCGAGACACTAACGTAATACTAACGACACAAACAAACACAAATCAAAGAGAGGGCGAGACACTAACGTAATACTAACGAGACAAACAAACACAAAACAAAGAGAGGGCGAGACACTAACGTAATATTAACGAGACAAACAAACACAAACCAAAGAGAGGGCGAGACACTAACGTAATACTAACGAGACAAACAAACACAAAACAAAGAGAGGGCGAGACACTAACGTAATACTAACGAGACAAACAAACACAAAACAAAGAGAGGGCGAGACACTAACGTAATACTAACGAGAAAAACAAACACAAACCAAAGAGAGGGCGAGACACTAACGTAATACTAACGAGACAAACAAACACAAAACAAAGAGAGGGCGAGACACTAACGTAATACTAACGAGACAAACAAACATAAACAAAGAGAGGACGAGACAGTAACGTAATACTAACGAGACAAACAAACACAAACCAAAGAGAGGGCGAGACACTAACGTAATACTAACGAGCCAAACAAACACAAAACAAAGAGAGGACGAGACACTAACGTAGTACTAACGAGACAAACAAACACAAAACAAAGAGAGGGCAAGACACTAACCTAATACTAAGGAGAAAAACAAACACGAACCAAAGAGAGGGCGAGACACTAACGTAATACTAACGAGACAAACAAACACAAAACAAAGAGAGGGCGAGACACTACCGTAATACTAACGAGACAAACAAACACAAAACAAAGAGAGGGCGAGACACTAACGTAATACTAACGAGACAAACAAACACAAAACAAAGAGAGGGCGAGACACTAACGTAATACTAACGAGAAAAACAAACACAAAACAAAGAGAGGACCAGACACTAACGTAATACTAACGAGAAAAACAAACACAATCCAAAGAGAGGGCGAGACACTAACGTAATACTAACGAGACAAACAAACATAAACAAAGAGAGGACGAGACACTAACGTAATACTAACGAGCCAAACAAACACAAAACAAAGAGAGGGCGAGACACTAACGTAATACTAACGAGAAAAACAAACACAAAACAAAGAGAGGGCGAGATACTAACGTAATACTGACGAGAAAAACAAACACAAACCAAAGAGAGGGCGAGACACTAACGTAATACTAACGAGAAAAACAAACATAAACAAAGAGAGGACGAGACAGTAACGTAATACTAACGAGACAAACAAACACAAACCAAAGAGAGGGCGAGACACTAACGTAATACTAACGAGACAAACAAACACAAAACAAAGAGAGGGCGAGACACTGACGTAATACTAACGAGACAAACAAACACAAAACAAAGAGAGGAGGAGACACTAACGCAATACTAACGAGACAAACAAACACAAAACAAAGAGAGGGTGAGACACTAACCTAATACTAAGGAGAAAAACAAACACGAACCAAAGAGAGGGCGAGACACTAACGTAATACTAACGAGAAAAACAAACACAAAACAAAGAGAGGGCGAGACACTAACGTAATACTAACGAGACAAACAAACACAAAACAAAGAGAGGGCGAGACACTAACGTAATACTAACGAGACAAACAAACACAAAACAAAGAGAGGGCGAGACACTAACGTAATACTAACGAGACAAACAAACACAAAACAAAGAGAGGGCGAGACACTAACGTAATACTAACGAGAAAAACAAACACAAAACAAAGAGAGGGCGAGACACTAACGTAATACTAACGAGAAAAACAAACACAATCCAAAGAGAGGGCGAGACACTAACGTAATACTAACGAGCCAAACAAACACAAAACAAAGAGAGGGCGAGACACTAACGTAATACTAGCGAGACAAAGAAACACAAAACAAAGAGAGGGCGAACACTAACGTAATACCAACAAGAAAAGCAAACACAAAGCAAAGAGAGAGCGAGGTACAAACGTAATTCCAACAAGAAAAACAAAAAGAAATCAGTGTTATGGGGTGGACAGGCCTACCCGAGTACCATTGTTCGTGAAATTCTTGGAGAAAATATTACGAGCTAGAAAAGAAAGGTTACCAGAACTGGGCGAAGGGTAGAAGATAACTAAATTTTAGTTTGTTACATTTTACTTATAGTTTCAAAAGGCTTTTCTGAAATAATTGCAATAGTGCAAAACAATAAAAAATCTGAAATCTGAATCTGAAAATGAGCCAGAGATGCAAGTTGCTTACCAGCATTTATTCTTTTGAGGTCCATTCCTATCTTGTCTTGCTTTGGAACATTCAGTTGTTTTTGGAGCCTTGCAAAAAGATAAACGAAAAGTTTGAATCTACAGTTACAATGAAAAACTTTTATTGTGAATTTATTTATTTGCCAATTTATAAAATAGTTATCATGGCTGCCAAAAGCATCACTTGTCAAAATTTCTTGACTTTTCCCTGATAATACTAAAGGCAAGATCTAGTAGCGGCTTCTGGCCTCGACTGGCAGCCGTACTTACAGGTTTGAAAGTTTAAGGTGGCTTTGAACCCGACGTACAGAATTTTTCAAACTTTGCCAAAAAGTTGCGTCTAATCATGCTTATAACAATTTGATAATATGAAAAATTTCACCATGCCGTTTTTGAATTATAAGCCCCCTTGTCTGGGGTTTGGGTCACGGCGCAACCCCTGGCTAACCATTTTTACACAATCTTCCCCTGGGCATTGAGTGACGACAACATAACATCTGGGAAGGAGATAATGTGATGGTGCAATGGACTTAATGCACAGGGCGGGCATGGCAAAGGTTAAACATTTAGATGTAGATTGCACTGAGTAAAAAGGTTCTTACACTTGAAACTTTGCTTCCCACATGGTCAGCTGCTGTTTGTAAACATCAGGATGCCTGACAAGAAAACACACATAGTTAAATCAATACTCTATCAAGGTCCTGAAATTTTGAATTCTCTGCCAGTAAAATTACTAACTACTTAATAACCGAGAGTGAGGTCGTTACGGGAAAATCTCAAACTGAGGTCTTGCCGTATTGACCGAGCGACAGCGAGGTCAATACGGTAGGCCGAGGTTTGAGATTTGCCCGTAACGACCGAACGGTCGAGGTTATTAAGTTGTTTATTATATGGCTCATCAATAAAGAGAAAAATCATTCGAGCGGAAGTCGTCAATTTACATCCGGCGATGCGCGCGTTTACCGATTCATTCATCGTCTCAAACCTACACAGTCAGTGAATTTCACCACTGTATTACGTATCCCGTTAAAAACACTCATTTCTTTACGGAAAAGTCACTGTCACAGCCTCAAAAACGTATTTTAGTATCGTGGTACCACAAGTTGATGGGGAAGTTTTTCCGACTTTTGGGGCGAAACGTCAACGCATATAGAAAAGACAGCAAGTGCTTCAAAATTGTCCAAACCAACCGTCTTTCGGTGAAAGAAAATACTAATGCTTCAGAATGCACTGCTCAAAATAAGCTTAACTCGATCTTCGCATTCGCTTTCGACAACATATCTTCGCCTTCTTCATTCTGGGATTTATGGATGAACATTTCAAGCCTTGTGAACGTCTGCAGTTATCAGAAACACTGCTACCGACAGAAACCGCCCGATTGTTTACATCTGATGATCCTGGAAGCTGATTTACACTTGCTTGTGTCAAAGCGAGGGAATCTATTTGACGAGAACTTTGACGGAGTTCAATACTTCGGTAATTGCTGTGACTAAGATGATAACTTATAAGTTTCTTTGTGGTGTTCTGCTCAGGATGCATGGCAGATCTGCCGATGGTGTTTTTTACTTCGCGATTTTAGCTTTACTTAAGACTAGGCAAACTTTGATTGTTTTTCACTAGTGCCCGCCAAGGTTACCGACTGGTAAGTCATCTATATAAATTTTATTAAAGAAATATCTCTAAACTTTTAGCTACTGATATTCCCGTACTGATTTTAATCGGCTTTCATCGCTTCAATGCGCTTAAATTTTCAGAACCGGGCTCTTCCTAATTTGTATAATCCGTAATCGGCCCGTGGGCATTACGGGAGAATAATGCCCTACAATTCAGTGACAATTAACCAATCAGAGCGCGCGTTATATCGGCCACAAGCCAAAGCCATATAATAAAGTATAGTAATGTATTGACATGACAGAGAACAATTCTTAAAAGTTGTAATTTAAGTGTTTATACAGCAATGTCATCGGCTACTGTACCATTGGATATTGTTTTAATATTACCGTTGACAGCAACCGTAAAGAAAGATCCAAGAGTAATTGAACTGCTGGGCTTTTAAGCAAAATTTGACTGCATGAGACATACCACTGTTCCTATCGTGGATGGAATGTTCAGTTCATCCTCTTACCACAATAGTTTTATTACAGTGTAAGATACCAGCTGTTTTGTAAAAGGTTATAAGTACGCCTTGTAAAGGCAGATAGCCGTTTTTAAAAACTGTATTATTGGATAATGCAGTTCAAGGTTCATTGGCTTCGCCACCACGATATATAAGCAATAAGAAAATAGCCCAAAGAAAATATGCGCAGTGATTGGATTAAAATCGTGTTCCTGTAACTCAGTAGACACACAGAATGAGCACCAGCTGTTGACATAATGATCAATGGTGTGAGCTAAGCGAATTTACGTTTTGGTGATCAATGTGAACATGTTATTTTCTTTTTTTCGGCACGGAATTTTCTAAAAGAAATAGGAAACATGTGCTCCATGTTTCAACTGAGTTTTAGTATAAATCTACTAGCGTTTTATCTCGATTGCTGTTCTCTGATTGGCCACACTACTTACTATCTATTCTGCTGTAGATAATGAGTAGCATAGTAGTGTGCGCTTGTTAACAAAATGACGGCCGCTTCTTTACGTTTACGAAGTCTCTGTGAGGAGGATTTAGATAAAGTTTTGAAAGACTAATAGATTTATACTAAAACAATTAGATTATTCGCTCTAGATTTCACGTGATAGAAATCTCAAGCTCATAGTCTACTTGTTAAATAGAAACACTCGTGGAAGTTTGGGAGATCTTGAAAAAGCTGTGGAAACACTCGCCTGCAGCTCGTGTTCCCACAGCATTTCTCGTTCACCCAAACTTCCACAAACTCGTTTGTATAACTCGATAGAAACATGGAGTACATGTTTTCTGTTTTTAATTATATCATGCTCTACAAATGTGGTAAGCATATGCACATTTTTGGGGGGCGTTTTTATTTTTATTTTAGACAAATTTTCTTTTGAGGCCATTTATTCCACTCATCCTCACTGGATATGAGATGACTATTGCCAGCTCGGCGCTACATGCCTCATTGGCTATCTATTATCTCATATTCAATGCGCGCCTGTGGAATAATTGTTATAATCGTATTTATAACGAAATTCTCGATCGTGATTGGTTCTCCGCTCGCCTATTTGTCACGTAATCAGCGCGCGATCACGTGGGTGTCTAATTACAGGTATCCAATTTGAACTCTTTGTAATTGGATACCTGTAATAGAATACCCACGTGATTTGCAGGTCAATTATGCACGCTTTAATGGTTTCCGTCACAATGACTTGTTTTCTGCATTTTTCAAAACTTATGAAAAGTGCTACAGACGTTTTCGCTGAAAAGAAGTCCTTAAAAGACATTCAAAATTCCGAAATTTGTTATAGATACCATTAATTAGTAATTGGACCTCGCGTCGTACAATTTAGGGAGTAATCGTGCTTGTAATTTCAAATCAGCCTCAAGCCTGGTGCTCGTCCGATTTTGAAATTACTCACGCGATTACTCCCTGAATTGTACTCCACTCGGTCCAATTACTATAACAAATTGATAATAACAATTTGTCTATAATATTTAGCAGCTCACTCGTTGGGTTCAAAAAATTTTGACAATACAAATTGATTTGAACCAAAGTGCAGCAAGGGATTGGGCCACTTACTTTTGAATAAACTCCAGATCATATGGCAAGACAAAC
Organism: Orbicella faveolata; assembly: GCF_042242905.1. Taxonomy (NCBI): domain Eukaryota; kingdom Metazoa; phylum Cnidaria; class Anthozoa; order Scleractinia; family Merulinidae; genus Orbicella; species Orbicella faveolata. The sequence continues at coordinate 15,074,053 of NW_028301547.1, read as the reverse complement.
TCCCAACCCATTTGTACTTTCATGCGTGACATCTGAATAGAAATAAAGGAAAGAAAAACACACAATTGCTTTGTAATATATCAAAACGGAACACAATAGCAATTACATTACACGAATGGCTCTGACTTCTGAATGCACTGGGAACGAGTATGGTTAGCTATTTATAGCACCCCAGTTAGTCTACCACTCAGGTTAGCCTACTGTTCACTCTGGTAAGCCTAACTAGCATTCCAGTTAGCCTACAGAGTTCTCCAGTTAGCCTACTCGGTTAGTTCTTAATATTTGTAATGGTAACACGATATATTCTTAAAAATTATCTCCTTCCGGCTGCTGCCTTCTTGGTGGTGTAGTGGTCATGAGTCTTGCTCATGACCCAAATGACCTGGGTTCGATTCTGGCTTTTAAAATTGTCTTTTTCGTGTTTTCCTTGTTCAGAGAAATAAACCTAAGTGTCTGGAGCCATTCCTGTAATTAACACCATGTAGGGAACACAGGAGAAGGGTAAAATTTAGGCCACACCTTTTGCATATACTTGAATTATTAGTGATGGCCAACATCCATAAAGTTATTTGATTCCCAGGCTCAAAACAATGATTCAACATAGTTACATGTAGGTGTGATAACCAAACTTTATGACCAAACGTAACCCAGGTGAAAAAAACCTTTGCAAGATCTTTGAAGACCTTCCTTAAAGATAATGATCTTTCAAGGAATCTTTTAAGTTCTTTGAAAGACCTTGCAAAGATCCTTAAGTAAAATCTTTGAACACTCTTGAAGGTCCTGGCAAGAAAGATCTAGACCCTAAAAGACCCTACCAAGTTAAAAATCCTGAAAGATCCTCACAGATCCTGACAAGAATATTAAAGATCTTTGAGGATGTTGGCAAGAACTGGAGATCCTCAGATATCTTTATGAATAAATATCCTTGACGATCCTCGAATATCTTCAAAATGCAGAGTCAGAAATTTACAAATATACAGTTACAGAAACAAGTGCCATTTAAGAAAAGAGTTCACTGAAGTACCCACCACCTATCTTAAGTACTTGAGGGTACTCTGGAGCAATCAAGAGATCATGTTGTTTAACAACATCAGTGATAAAAACTGCAGGATCTGTGCAGTTGATCCTTAGGGCCATGTTTTCACATCAACTGGTTTTTTTTGTTCCTATACTGTTAACCAATAACCAATATCTTCTCACCTGATCTAGCATTTCCTTGATGTCTTCACTTGGTAGCTAAAAGAAGAATGAGTAACAAAATTAATAAGAGATGCCAATAATCTTATTATTAGGTGTCGATATTACCATTGATGAACACTGATCAAAGAGGCTGGCCAATAAACCATTCCAGATCTTACCTTTGTAACTGATTTAATGTCTTTTCGTACAACCACTCTGCTCTGGTTAAATCTCCACATCTGCAATTTTTCATGTCAAAATTTAGCCTTTAATCAAGCTTCCTTGTATAATAACGGTGAAAATAATGAAGAGTGAGTTGGTTAATCTCGTAACCCTTTACCCTATCAGTGCTTTCTGCACTACTCCCGACTAACCACACGACTGCCACTGGCTACCAGCAAACTAAATTTCAGAGTATTTTAGACCCAAGCTGACTTCATCTGTGATGCCACATTCCATTCATTTTTACAGCAAGAAAAGTCTGCCAATTTCTTTAAATCCCTAGACCAAAGTAAGGATCATTGATTCTAATTTGGATTTAGCAGTTCAAGGTTTTTGACAAAGAAACCGAGTGGAGAGCACTTAATGAGTACTTTTTTTAACGTTTTGAAGACAAAGAAGTGTTGGACTTACTAAATAATCTCTTCCTTTACATAAAATATCAGCAGCAATTCCACTGTTAGGACTGATGCTTCCTTCTGGGTACAGTAACTCACTAAAGCAAACAAAGTACTGATTAACATACCAAAAGAAGAAAGCTACTGACAATAACTGTAGGCTTCTTAATTTCAAATTTAGAGTATACTGAAAACTGTAAAATTTGTAGCTACGGTACACGTACATGTATAACTGGAACAATTCAATTCAGGCTTGAGTCTTATCAACTTTAAAGAAAGAAGAAGCTACATGAAGTCCCAAGCAATATACTACAGGCAACTTAAGGCTACATCTGAGTGAATTTTGCTCTACAGAAAACCTATTTTTACCCTTAATTAAAAAGGTACTGTCAATAATGAAACCAAGTGCAATCACTCTTAAACATTGTTACTATTACAATCATCATGATGTAATGGTTAGTTCACGTGTTGGGTTAGACAACAGTTTTTGGTTGGTTTAATTTGCCAAGGGGACAATAGCAGTCAATGGATGACTCTTACCTCTTTACCACCCAACAGCCCTGCACTAAAACAGCATACTGCTGGATGCATTTCAATACCGAGGCTTCTTTTGCTCCAGGCGAGAGCAGTCTACACAACTGCGAGAAACTGATCACTTTAGCTGCAGAAAGAAGAAATATTACACAGTTGTTGAAGTGTAATCTCTGATCTATGATGCATATACACCTATCACCAAGTATGTCCTCCAAATCATCACATACTAAACTAAGATACTAAACTTTCAGAACTATGAAAGAATGTTTGAGTTTAGAAAACATGTTTTGGACACTTCAGTATCCATCATAAGCTCAAAGATGTCTACAATTTATGGAGGATAACAGTAGTAGTAGACCATCTTACCACCCTCCAGGATAGGTTAAGTCTGCATGTGAGTCAAGTGGCTCATCAGGCTGGAGCTTATCCCGGCTTCAGTGCAATGAAGCAACTAGTAGTATTTCTACATGTACTCACCCCTGGATGGGATGCTAGTCCATTGCAGGGTTACCTTCCAGAATTAAATTCACCTGTACCCATTTATATACCTGGGTGGAGAGAGGCACTGGGAGTGTAAAGTGACTTGCCCAAGATCACAACATAATGTCCCCGGCCAGGGCTAGAACCCGGACCACTCACTCAAGAATTGAGTGCAATAACCATGAGGCCACAGCCCCACCCAACCCCCAGGATAAGCCACCCAAAAAGCCTTTTGAAAAACATCAAGCACAGGACCTTTCATGTACCAGGTAGGAGAATTTAATGTACATTGCTTTTGGGGCTTAAAGGCTCAACCAATTACAACTCACCATTAATAAGCAGAGCCTTGACCTGATCTGGCAAGTCCATTGTCTTCAGTTGTGTCATAGACAGCACATTGCTAGGTACTGGAGGCTTGGAGCTGTAAGAAAGATAAACATGAGCATCAGATATCAGGTATGAAGCAAAGAGCCAGATGCTGGCTCATTTCACTAGCTGAAGGACAGATTAATGGTGACTGAAATTTCAGTAGAAAACTAAGACATGGGGTAACTTCTAAGGTGCAAAGGTCAGAAAAGAACCATGGGCTTGTCAATGAAACAGCTTAGTTTTTCTTTTCTTGGCTACATCTCTCCAGCATAGTGACTGAGGGTATTCTTAACTATTTGTTAAAATCCTAACTTTGCTTAGGAAAAAATCTGATGTAACAATAAAGCAGGGATTTCATCAATATTTTTCAAAACTGAAAAACAGAAAGTGAATTGTTACCTTTCCTCCTGAGAGGCTGAAGGAGTCAGTAACTTCAAGTAATCCCTGAAAAAAATCATTGTTTTGTTAGTATTTTTTCGTGTACAGGTAGCAACAAGAAACACAATAAACGCATTATAACAAAGTGTTTTACATGTGAAGAATATCTAGCAAAAAAAATTACCAATGTTTGCCTTGTATGCTTTGTTTTCGTTTCTGTTTTTTTATTATTATCATTATTATCATTATTATTATTATTATTTTATTTTTTTATTTTTTTATTTTTTTGTATGTTTTGGTTAGGTTCCCTCAAATCAATAACATGCACTATATCACAAATTTGTGGACATGTATCTGTTCAATGTAGATACAATTTACACAATATATGTTATCAGACGGTTTATAATCTATTAAGTGTGTACTACTGCCGTACAATTTTTGAATTATACTGTATTCTGACAAACAACCGGGCAATTTATATAAAATAATAATTATCATAAAATCTATCATAAACAGCACATTATTGAGAAGATACAACAACCCTACACACAAACCAGAGAGAAGGAACTGATGACGATAACAACAACACAAGTCAAACAAACTGTCTCACAAAAGGATTATTGGTATTTGTAAAATCCTTTTTCTGTATTGGTTAAAACACATTTATTTAATAATCTTATGAATAGTTTTCTTTTCGCTGAATTTTTCAAGAGAGTATTGCCAATAAAACAACAGCTGGAAGTGAAATATGTAAAGGAAACTGAAGATTTAAATACCTTGGAGTGACTCTGAACTCTGGGGATTCACTCTCCATTTCTTGGCAATATAGCAAACTATGTTCCGCAGCAGCAATGTCATCCTAAAAGCGAAGGAAATAATTCAAATATCAGTAAAATTGTTTCAGAAATTCCTTCTTCAGCCTGTTGTAGCAGGCAGGATAACAGAAGCAGTATGCAGTGAAGGCCAAAGATGGATTTGTTATGAGTCAAGACTTGTGTCAGAACTCTAGGGCAAAGTACATGTAGCGGCAAAATAATAATAATTTACTGCAAGATATGAAATTGCTCACAGCTGGAACATGTGTCTTCAACAAGGCTGCTCCATCTGTAATTTCTACTCTTAATTGAAATAAAAATGCATGAAAACCAATGGGACTAAAAAGTATTAACTCACTAGTATTAGTCTGTAAGTACGTGTATCAACTCTCCTATTTTTTTTAAATATCAACTCTTTTGAAGGGTATATATAAAGTAGAGTCAAAGTACATGTAAAAGCTTGGTGATCGTAAGTTTTTAACAAATAACACCCCAAGTACCTGTGGATTGAAGAACTCCACAGTTTTCCACAGCTCTTCTGCCTTTTTCTTTTCCAGGTATTTGAATGATGATAGACGCTGAGCCTTAGCCCGTTCTGTTTCAGGCCGTGCAAATTTAACCTGGAAAACATCACAGCACAACAGTATTTTTGAACCAGTTTTCCCTCTGTATTTTGCCCATGTAAGTCAACATTTAGAATAAATTTTAAGTGCTGTAAAACTGCAAAGATCCCTTTTTCTGAAAAAACTTCAAACTTAAGAGTCAATGTCAGTAATTTTCAACTGGGGCCGTGCAATAGCGAAAAAACGAAAAATCTGAAAAAATTTCTCAAAATAGCCCTTGGTGAACTACTTCTAAAAATATATATTTTACCTCGATCCGATAAATATTTTGGACGTACGGAGATAAACTTGGTTTCGCAGCTCTCAGACCAGATTTTGGGCGTCTGATACCGAACACCGTTGAGACCTCCTTTGATAATCAAAACACCTTTTCCACAAAACAGCAAGTAACTAATCAAATAAAGCAGACAATAAAACACATTTTGAGTGGTTATTTTCTCAGTTTAAATTAAAACTGAATTTTCGACAAATTTTCCAGTCTTTACAATAATTCGAGCGATTTTTCGCTCCGCAAAATTCACAAAGTTAAGGGCCTAAAATCATTGACTGGTACCTCGCCTTGTGTATCGAGACTTATTTCACGTGAAAGAGTACTATTTCTTCTTGCAAAATCCATTTTCAAAACCATGGGCTACTTAAAATAAAATTCTTGAGGTCGAAAAATACATGCAGTACTTTCGTGAAATTTGAGCTCTTTGAAAATGGCGTACCAATGTCGAAAGGTCACACAAACACGACGATAATATATTTTCGAAACTCAGCGCTTCAATAATTTCTGCTGTCACTTACTAACTAATGTTTACAAGACTATTTTACGTGATTTGCCATCTCTTTTGAGGAAAAATTATAGAATTTGGCCGTTTATTTTGATCTCGAGTTCCTAAGTGTACACGGGTCACGTCATGTTTGTCAAGGGTTGAAGGTGAGGCACTTGTTATCAAATCAAATTAAAACATTTTCCAGACAGAAATTGCTCACTAACACACACAGTAATAACTTGAAATGGATGGCTCTTCATACCTTTCGACGGACTTTCTGGACATTGAAGAAATCCTGGACTTACAAGTCGTAAACCACACCTCCGACGAATTCAAAGTAACCGATTACAGTTGATTGCGTTACAATTCACAAGGAGACCGCTGGTCAAAGAACTATAAGGTCGATCAAGCCAAGGAAATTAAAGAAATATTTTGAATAAATATAAATTTTGACACGAGCCGCTATCACTCTGAAAGGTGCATGAAGACAACGTTACTGTTGTAGTTATTATTAATTTTTCAAAGAAAAAAAAACTGTAGGTTTGGCGCGGGTGGGCGGAGAGAAACAAAACATTTCCTTATATGGTGACAAAGATAATCCTTCACTGTGCAAACTTGGGGATAGAACATCATCTCATTTATTTAGATATTTACTGGATTAAATGCACTCTCATTTTGAACCCCTTTTACTTCACCTTATTGGGATTATGATATCGAAAAATACCCGCGTCACTGTGAATTCAGAGTGCTACAGAGTCGTCTGTTACGCTGTGTTTGTTGTTGTCCTGAATTCGTATTGGACTTTCAACAAGAGAAATATCGGGTATCGTGTTTTATTGGGATATCCTGTTTTAAGTAAATGTGTTGAATGGCATTGTGTGAATACGTTGCTCAAATTGGTGGACAATGCGGAGCTAGCGCAGAAAACCCAGCCAGCTCTCAATGTATCTCAATCGCAAAATGTGACGAGGACATAAGAAGTCACCTGAGGTCTTTTGGTGCTGGTTTTGCGGATTCAAACGTAAAGACTGAGGCAGGACTTCTTCTTGTCAGGGCAGGTATGCATTAATGCAGCTCTTTGGAAATGTGAACTTGGCAGGCTTTCTGCTCAAGTGTATATATAAGGGGATTGGGGGGAGGGGGACGGAGTTAACGTAATGTAACAATACACCTAAGAGAAGTAATCATAACCCTAATTTGAAACATTGCAGTGGGATAGCATTTTTTTTTTAGGTCAAGCTTCAGTATAAAAATACCGTAATAGTTTAACCACCTGAAAATTCCACGCCCAAGCGTCCTGGTGGACTCTGGACGAGCCTAGTGATTCTAATGCTTGGACCGAATATAAATGAAAATACTCTTTGATTGGTGCATTATGAGCGTTTGTTTTCTCATATGTGTTACTGACCTCCATGGCGCGTTTATACTACCAACGGATTCCACACTGCAAATAGAGCGTTGATATCCATAAAGATTTTGGTCGTACCCATGTCAGCAACTTGTTGTTTCCACGTCAACATTTTGCAAAGCGCTCTACAAATACCTACCTTGAAAATTACTAAAGTGCATTGCTATCGTAATTTTAATTTTTCAGTTAACGGCTAGTGCTGTTCTTGTTGCTTTTTGGCGCTAATTTTGCCTTTTAGAGAAAGGAAAAGTCATATAAATTTTCAATCGCAAAATTAAATTCTTCTCCAAATGTCAGCCCTGGGTTTATTCTTAAAACATTCTTAAAATTTCGCACATTTCAGCTTCGATATTCCTGTAAAATATATTCTTATATAAAAAAAATGTATTTTAATGCTAGCTAAAGATACTCGAAATAACTTTGTCTAGATCTGACCGTCACTTCCTATTTTTTTTTAGGTATATTTGACATCGGCGAAAGGCACCTTAACATCTTTAGTTGTCCAAAACATTGGGATGCGTTTGGCATACGATGGCGCTGCCGAGAGCGATTCTGTTCTGTCCATCATGGCCGACCTTGTGCCATACAGTCTTGCCTTGATGCCTGCCCGGTATCACGGAATATCAAGTGAAGAACGCACAAGAACACGGAAAAAAATGCGGGTGTGGCTCAGCTGTGCTCCTGTCTAAGAGCCATCGTATGCGGGTAAACTTTGCTCAACTTGACCACTTCCTAGAATTTATCACCAGCCCACACGTAGTAATAAGCGTGCCTTTTGGCCAAAGACTACTTTCCCTGGCAGATGGAAGTATTCTCGAAACGCCAAATCTCATAACGATAACAAAACAAATTGTGGCACAGTATACTCAGTACTGTAAGGAAGTCAACTTTACGACGTTCAGCAGATCAACCATGCTGCGTGTCATGTCCTCTTGTGCTGCAGCGGTATGAAAATCACTTTAGGGGCTCGATTACATAGCGGCAGACGGCGGGAAGGCTTTCGACGAAGTGATTGAAATGGTACCAAAGCTGAGTAATGATGACAGGGTATGGGTAAGCTGCTTGCAGAAGGTGCTGAAGGAAGCAAAGCAGTAGATCAAAGGCGATTATAAGGTATGGAGGGGGGCGATATTATAGCCTTATGGTCCCTGTCCAAACTTTTAGAAAAAATATTTCGAAAGTGTGTAGTTATTTGTATGTATTTTGAGGAAGAATTTGAGCGATGAGATAGTTAGGCGTAGAAAAATACGCGCAGTCATTACCACGATAGACATGTACATATGAGTTTAACCCTGCCTTGAACACAACGGGCAGGGATTCCGCTTGTGGTGCAGAGGGAGAGGGGTATATAATGGAAAGCAACTTCCAAAATATTCAAAATCTAAGAAATGTAGGGTTTATTGAAAGTTAGTTTCTCAGCCAGTCAGGCAGCCAGCCAGCCAGTCAGTCGGTCAGTCAGTCAGTCAGTCAGTCATTCAGTCAGTCAGTCAGTCAGTCAGTAAGGAGGTTATCTTTTTTTTTTTATCTTGTATGTATCATTATTATAAGTTTATGCTTTCCGTTGATCTTTGCATGATGCCATGAGGATGACGTAATTTGTTAATAACATACACTGGCATACCCTCTTACTGCAGGTGCATGTTTCAACTCATGCAATCACACCCGACCACTGCAGCAGTTACGCCCCAAGCGACCCCAAAAACCAAGCTTTTTGATCGGATTGTGCCCACACTCATGAAGACAGGTGCCTTTCGTGTGAGGTGCTTAAGGGTGCTCTAAAGGAGTCTCCACTGACGGAAGATGAACAGGATGACATGCAGTATACTTTCCGCCATGCAGTGCAGGCCATAGAGTCTTGGAAAGCGCACCAACTTCGGTCTTTGCAGCAAGACAAGCCAAGAACCACTGTTCTAGAAAGTCTGGATGAGTCATCGGTACTAATAACCCAGGACTGGGCTGCTGAAGTGGCTACCACAAAGATACCGGGAGGCTCCAGCTGACTGATTTGGCAAGAGGGGTATCTCATGGCATGTCAGCGTATTAGTTCGGAGGTTGGCCGGTCAACTGCAGCAGCAGACCTTTGTCCACATTTTAGAAAAATCCAGTCAGGACGCTGATGCTGTTGTCCGAGTTCTACAACACACACCGAGGTCACTGAAAGTGGAACATCCTGAGATAAAATTTGCGGCACTTAGACAAGACAACGCTGGGTGCTACCACAGTGTGGCGATGCTGTCAGCATGTCGTCTAATGGGGACAGCAACTGGAATCCATGTCAAAAGGGTCGACTTTAGTGACCCCCAAGGAGGCAAAGGCCCTTGCGACAGGAAAGCTGCTACCATTAAGACTCACGTGCGAAAATACATTAACGAAAACCACGATGTGCAGACAGCGCACGACTTTAAAGAAGCCATGCCATCTCATGGAGAGATTAGTGGTGTTTGTGTAACCTTAGTCACTGACGTCCTCGAGAAGCCACAACAGGAGATGACAGGCCGCTGAGAGGGAATCAGTAGCTTGAACAACTTCTTCTACCAGGAGGACTGTGTCACCGTATGGAAAGCATACAACATTGGAGAGGGAAAGAGTATGTCATGGTCTCAATTACAAGGTAACAACTACAACTGAACAAAAAAGATCTAATCGTAGAAACTCTTATTCTTCGGCCATTTCAGCTTGAGTAAAAATAAAAAAAACAAATTGTGGTCACAAATATTACAAAACAACACATGTAGTAAAAACCTTGATTTGAGAACTTAACGTTTCGTATTCTTCTACGTACATCATCAGGAAGTATAAAACGGTTAGCTGCATTACAATAAATTTAAATGAGAAGACTAGAACCTAATATTGAAAACCAGTAGCTAATAAGGGAAGAAATGACAATGGATATAAATGAAAATAAACAGACTTGAAATCTGCTGAAAACTGCATGCATGCACGGATGAGGAGGCAGAAGAGGATGGCAAAGGGGTGGATGCAAGCTCGCTGTTGTCATGTCCTGTTGAGGGACATTGGCATACGCTGAGAGAGTTGTGGAGGGCTCCACTATTCAGCCAACATTAGCTGCCCCGACCACCACTGAAGTCTCTTCAGAATGTCCCTTGGTGCAAGGCTGGGCTCTAAAAGGCACGAAAAAGGCCACCTGTTTTAACGAGAATCAGCGTCAGTACCTTGATAACAAGTTCCGGATTGGACAGGAGAGTGGCCATAAAGCCGACCCTGAGAAGGTGTCACGGGACATGCGCTATGCTAGGAGGGACAAGGGTGAGCGGCGCCTCAACGTGGAAGAGTTCTTGACTGCACAGCAGATTCAGAGCTACTTTTCACGTACTGCTGCAAATTTGAAGCACGCAGTTACTGCTCAGTCAGGGCATGACTCCATCGACGCTAATGATAGCCAGGCGGCCCGAGAACAGGAAGCTTTTTCCTCCGCCCGCTTAGCTGTCCTTCACCAATGCGAGCTGTTGCATCCCACTGTCTTTGACACGCTGATCATATGTTCTTTGTACAGCAGCATCAAGCTGACCAAGCTCAGTGTTGCACAACTGAGGCTTATCTGCAACTACCTCAACATGGACAAAGAGGAACAACAATCAAGGCGAAAAGCGCCTTACATTACTTTTATCTCGGAACTTGTAGAGTCCTGTTTTTAAGAGTGCTTGCGATGTTATCGGAATGTAAAATATCCTCTGATAATATTACTTGTCCCATTTGTTATATTTTGTTTTCATACAAACCTATACTGATGTTCAGTGTTAATATCGGAATTATTCTATCTCTTGTACCGTTCATTCCGTTCATGAAAAATTTATTTCAAGTGCGTTATGTTGAAGTTATAAATAATCGTATATTTAGGGCCGGGTAGAAAGCGAAAAACAAAAAAAAAGCAGAAAAAAAACAAAAACAAAAAAACAAAAAACCCCAAAAATCTGCACCCACAGTCAAAGTATCTGTCAGCGGTCTCACGTAACAGAGACTGTAACGCATATGTTTGCTGTTGACAGTGAATTGAACTCAGTAACCGTCGAGAATGCTGATCCGGCAGCAGATTTTTCAAGCCTAATGCAAGGTATGGAAGATGCTGTTCTCATTTTAAGTGTTAGAAAGCAATGTCGGAATGATAAATGTTCCGATTTGATTTAATTAAGCGTGCTTTGACCTTGATAAACATATCGTGACCCGTTTACACGTCACGACTCGAGCTGTAGAAAACCGGCAAACTCTCAAATTTTTCCTTAAAAGTTATAGCAATCAAGCAGAATAGTCTTGGAAACACTAGTTTGTGAGTGACACCAAATATTATTAAAGCGCTGAGTTTCGAAAATATATTATCGTCGTGTTTGTGTGACCTTTCAACATTGGTACGCCATTCTCGAAGAGCTCAAATTTCACGAAAGTACTGCGTATATTTTTCGACCTCAAAAATTTTACTTTAAGTAGCCCATGGTTTTGAAAATGAATTTTGCAAGAAGAAATAGTGCTCTTTCACGTGAAATAAGTCTCGATACACAAGGCGAGGTACCAGTCAATGATTTTAGGCCCTTAACTTTGTGAATTTTGCGGAGCGAAAAGTCGCTCGAATTATTGTAAAGACTGGAAAATTTGTCGAAAATTCAGTTTTAATTTAAACTGAGAAAATAACCACTCAAAATGTGTTTTATCGTCTGCTTTATTTGATTAGTTACTTGCTGTTTCGTGAAAAATGTGTTTTGATTATCAAAGGAGGTCTCAGCGGTATTCGGTATCAGACGCCTAAAACCTGGTCTGAGAGCTGCGAAACCAAGTTTATCTCCGTACGTCCAAAATATTTATCGGATCGAGGTAAAATATATATTTTTAGAAGTAGTTCACCAAGGGCTATTTTGAGAAATTTTTTCAGATTTTTCGTTTTTTCGCTATTGCACGGCCCCAGTTGAAAATTACTGACATTGACTCTTAAGCCAGTCACTACACAAGATTTTCACGGATAAAAAAAAAGTTCAAACAAATAACTTTACATACGTGATAAAACTGATAGGAATGAGTTGGTGATTTGTCACTGTGACACTAAAATGTTCAGTTACTCTTTTCTTTCTCAGTTAACTTCACATACCTTTTCAGTTCTCAGTGAACTCATTATTATTTACAGGTCATAAAAGTATTTTCCTGAATACCACTTGTCCTTCATGTCATTCCAACCTCTCAAATCATCCCCCCCCCCCCCCCCCAGAAAAGAACAAACATCGACCTTGTCTCTGTTAAATGTGTCCTTCATAATGCTGGAAATGGATGACTTACCAATAACCAAAACAAGGAGACAGATCACTCAACAGTATAGTATAATTCTTGCACTTACAGTTAATGGTTTGGCCTCTTCTTCCTCATCTTGGGAATCTCCTGATGATAGACAAAACTTTAATCAGATAAGTAAGACAAGTCATTCTTCCATAAGAACTGATAAATGAAAACTTCAAATCTAGGCCAGGTATTGCTACTCTCCTGAGGGGAGTCACGAGTCTACCATAGGTTCCATCCCCTTCCTGACGAGACTTTGTTGACTTTCAACCACGCTGGGATGATTGCTGTCCTGCATACTGCCAATCCTAAAGGCTTTTATAGTAAGCCAATGCTTCAATTTAAGTCTAAAGAAATTCTGTAGCATGACATGACCAAGTATTTTCTACTCTCCTTTGAAAAGTTAACAGTCCATTAGATTTTAAGCAGGTTTTCCAAACCCATTTAATAATATTATTCATCAAGTTTAAACAGAGCAAATCATGACGATGACTTTGTTTGGATATCTGATCTTTATTAGCATAGATTTTTATGATTTAATTCTTTATTTCTTCCTAGTTTTAGTTTTGATTGAGAAGATATATCAAACACTCAAGACAGTGTTAGAGCACATTTCCAATCACCTTGAAGTTTGTCAAAAATACTCTGCTGCAAATCGTATTTTCAACTCTCTTCTCTGTGTTTGGTCAAATGTGGTCTATCTGGGTCTTTCGTGTTTGATATATTTCTTCAAAGAACCAGAACATGATTGAAGAAAAGGCAGGTGTGGGAAAGTTATATGATAATTTAAGATTTATCTACCTTATTGGTACCAATTTTCGCATTGCTTTGATTTCATGATTTTTGCGATTTAAAGAAAATCGCGAACTTAAAGCAAAGCGCAAAAAAAATTCCCACAAACTTTAATGTCGCGAAATTTAATACCCTCCTATATTTCTTGTTTTCTCAATTTAATGAAGAAACACATGTCTACGTATTGTGTATAATGTGTAAAAGCTCTATGGCATGCTTACAGATGATAAACAACAGTTTAACAGTCAAATTTCACTATCTGTGTTGCTTTGAACCCCTTCATCTGTATCGCTATTGTCATCTTCAAGTTCTTTCAGAACCTCTTTTGTACAGTCATCGAAATGGCCATCTATCCTGGGTTCTTTGTAATTTGAAATGACAATCTGTTTATACTTTTCAAGTATTGCCTTGTTCCTTTCGGTAAGATCCATTGGAGCTGTAACTTGTACAGGAACTTCCAACCTCCTTGCACTAGGGGAGATCTTCAAGAGGTTCAAGAACTATTTGCCAATGGTATATTGATAACAAATAAAATGTATGTATGTATGTAAAAAATGTATGTATGTATGTAGTCTAATTCATGGCTACAATGTGAATATGTATTGTACAATTGCAAAGAACGTTATGCCGGCATAAGCATAATGTCTTTGACTATGCCTATGGACCGTACATGATGCGGTTTCTATAGCTTGGTTTTGATATGAGTTGATGATTTTCAGCAATAAGAAGTGTAAAATAACAATTAAATTCTCGAAAATGTTTTCTTTTCATTTTGCAAAAATTATTTCCCTAAGAAAATAATATAGCACCCAAATTGTGAAAATAAAGACACGCAAAATATGCTGACCTTTTTTTCGCGAAAATTAGTACCAATAAGGTAGCTAGACTCCACCTTTCATCTACATGTAAGACACAAACAAAACTTGAAACATCAAGCATTTCAATCTTCTGACAAAGTGAAAAAAGGATTTATTGTAAATCTACCTGCTTCTGTGAGGTTGGAGGCCTGACGCATATTTGCCTCGCCCTTGTTCAGATATTCGAAGCTTGGCCTGAGTTGAAGTATACCATGTATGGGCGTAAGGTGAAGCTCTCCTAATAATGAGTTACAAATAATGTACATTGTACGCTATTTCAATAATTGAAGGAGTGAGTGCAAAACCATGCTAAGTGACGATTTGGGTGAAAAAAAAAATTTTCGCGAAAGGGCTTGAATTTTTGCATGCGGTCTTCAATGTAATAGAAAAATGTGGTCCTGTATTTTTGTCGCTGGTTTTTGCTTCGTTTATAAAGACGCCGCTAGGAAAACCGAGTGGTTTTTCTGCATACGTAATATCTCGAAAACGAAGCGAAGCTTAGCGGAAAAACTACGGGACATTGTTAAACATACCTAAACAAAACTGTATGGGAAATTTGGAGCGTTTTCGACAAAGTTCACTTTTGATTAAAATACCTAGCACCCTTTTCCCACCGAGGTCTTCAAATAAACGAAGCCGGGCCTTTGTTATGATAAACAGAGCCGACCCTTTGTTATAATAGCCAAGCCAAGCCTTTGTTATAAGTCGAAGTCTCGCCTCGGTTTATTATAACAAAGGATCGGCCCGCCGCGACCGCAAGGACTTTGATTTTACTTAGAAACCAGCAAAATGTCAATTTCACGCAACTTATATAAGCTCAAATTTATTGATTTCAGGTCAAAAGTGGTTAAAACGTTGACTCATGTTAACGCGCGACGGCAAGGATGTTGATTTCTCTTAGAGAGCAGTAAAATGTCAATTTCACGCAACGTAAAAGCTCAAAAATGTCGATTTCAGGTCAAAAAAGGTTTAAATGTTGATTTCATGTTAACCCGTGACGGGAAGGTTGTTGATTTCACTTAGAAAACCGCAAAATGTTGATTTCACGCAACGTATAAGCTCAAAAATGTTGATTTCAGGTCTAAATAGGTCAAAATGCTGATTTCACGTTAATGCGTGACGGCAAGTCTATTATTATTATTATTATTATTATTTCACTTAGAAAACAGCAAAATGTTAATTTCACGCAGCGTATAAGCTCAAAAATGTTGATTTCAGGTCTAAATAGGTAAAAATGCTGATTTCATGTTAGCGCTTGACGGCAAGGATGTTGATTTCACTTAGAAAACAGCAAAATGTTGATTTAACGCAGCATATAAGCTCAAAAATGTTGATTTCAGGTCTAAATAGGTCAAAATGCTGATTTCACGTTAACGCGTGACGGCAAGGATGTTGATTTCACTTAGAAAACAGCAAAATGTTAATTTCAAGCAGCGTATAAGCTCAAAAATGTTGATTTCAGGTCTAAATAGGTCAAAATGCTGATTTCACGTTAGCGCTTGACGGCAAGGATGTTGATTTCGCTTAGAAAACAGCAAAATGTTGATTTCACGCAGCGTATAAGCTCAAAAATGTTGATTTCAGGTCTAAATAGGTCAAAATGCTGATTTCACCTTAACGCGTGACGGCAAGGATGTTGATTTCACTTAGAAAACAGAAAAATGTTGATTTAACGCAGCGTATAAGCTCAAAAATGTCGATTTCAGGTCTAAATAGGTAAAAATGTTGATTTCACGTAACGCGTGATGGCAAGGATGTTGATTTCACTTAGAAAACAGCAAAATGTTAATTTCATGCAACGTATAAGCTCAAAAATGTTGATTTCAGGTTTAAATAGGTAAAATATGGCGGCCGGAAAATAGTGTTTTGGTTATCTGGGACAATGACTATCTGCACTGAACAAATAAACATCAAATAAGCACTTTTCCAAATACAGCAACGTCTTAAATGGCTAAAAATCACGAGATAAATACATATTTTTCGACAAACGCGATCGTAGCTTTATGTCACGCACCGCCTAACAGTTTAACAAATTAACCCTTCTGCGCAACGTACGGGTCTCCATACATCTGCATGTCCGCTGATCCCAGAAGTTCAAAACACTACAAATCATGCCGATATGAAATAAAATCAAAGCAACCTGGATCACAGATCTATGTTACAATCGATCGCTACTTGTTGGCCATTATTATCTTTAAACGAAAAAAGCCGAAACAATCTAGTTACCAGTTCGAGAAACACGAGCAGAACGTGATCGCAATGCATGCCGGGAAGGGTCTTTACACCTCGTGCGCGGGAAAACATGGCAGTCGATACAAGACAAATTTTATAAGTCAAAAACCAGTTCTCGCTTTCCAAACTTTGACACTAGCAACGCTTGGCAAATGGGCCACAACTCACGAGAGGGTATTTTTCTTGGGCAAGAACTGCTCTTGGACTTTGCTGCCTGGCTCGATCTGACTTCGAACGCCGATAACACAATTACGGTATATCAGCTACCTTTGAAGTTTCAGAACACATTTTGATTCTTTAAAACGTGCTGATGACTTGCGGGTTTATCGAGGCTTTATGATGCCTCTCAACCACCAGGCAGGCACACAAGGTACTTTAACACAATGCTTAAGATATTAGTTGACAGAGCTCTAATGCGGCACATCTCTTTTTAGTTCGATGGTATTTCGTTTGCCACTCGATCGATTCACGTGTTGTGCTCACGTCACAATAGCCGATGTAAACAATCTGTTCCCAGATTTCCGCTCTATATATGCTGTGAGATTTGATTTTGACTTCATACACTATAAACAGTCTGCCTGTTTGCTGTTCAACAAATAAACTCCTAAAGACATGGCTAGGAAAAGCCAAGTATTTTTGCATACGTTATAACTCGAAAACGAAGCAAAAACCAGCGACAAAAATACAGGGCCGCGTTTTTCTATTACATTGAAGACCACATGCAAAAATTCAAGCCCTTTCGCAAAAATTTTTTTTTTCACTCAAATCGTCACTTAGCATGGTTTTGCACTCACCCCTTCAATTATGAAAAATATTCTGGCCAAAACTGAGAAGAGAAATTATAGGTCTACTGAAGGAGTAAGATGCCCTCCTCCAGTACTTTTTATGTGTAGTTTACCTAAACAATTTGCTGGAACCCATTGACACAATGCACAGACAGCAGCAATGAGACAGTGAAGCTGATTACCTCCCTTGATCTAAAGTTCATAACAAACAGTTACACCAAACCACCTCCCACAAATTAATGATCTTTGATGAATTGCAGTGACTTTCTTGGGAAATCCCTGTTCGATTTCCAGAAAAATCAATGCCTTAGTTTCCCTTTTCAATTTTTTCTTGATCAATTCATCTGCTCTAATTTTCTCAACTGGAACAGTACCTACATGTACATAAATGATACAAGTACATACCTTCTCTTAGAATGCCAACAGAATAGCGGCCCACATCCTCTGAGGCTCGAGATGAAGTAAGGACCTGCTTATCCATCTTGTCACTGAGATGACCCAAAAGAAAACGTAGCATTCATTATTCCTCTCTCCCCCAGATAAAAAGATTATTTAATATTTTTCATTGCTATTCGGATTTTAAAATTTGGACTGGACACAAATATACCAGACACAGTGTCCAACAATGTACACCAAAAAAACAAAACAAAAAGAGGGCACTGCCTTACATGAGCTACATAAGCACATGAGATGGTAAAGGGTATGGTTTTTTAGTCATTATGGTCTGAAACAGGTTATAGATTTTGACCATTATGGTCTTGAATAGGGTACACTGTGCATGTTTTGCACACTAAACTGGAATAAAGTTTAATTGAAACTACTTTCCACACCATTAACTTGATGAGAAATATTCAAATGAAGGGAAGGTGCCAAGCAAGTCTGGACAAAATGTACAGTACCGCTCAAAAGTAAGTTACCACCGTCTCACGAGAAGCATCTCATTTCTTGCGAGACTCATCTCAAAAGAAACGAGACAAGTCTCGAGAGAAACGAGACGTGTCTCATTTCTTGTGAGTGCACTGGAAGTACCAATACTTCACATCCGTTGGTATTCAAAACCTGTTTTGTGTAGAAGACGTCTGTATGGTATTGTATCAATTAGCGCAGTAGACACGATTTTCGTTCTCATCAGCAATGCATGTGTACCATGTGTGTATTATAAATTCTCAAGTGTCCAATAATGTTTCATATACATCGGCCAAACTGTTTTTATTCCAGCCACACTTGCTTAACGTTTCATTTTTGTAAATACATGCATGATAAAAGTTGAAGGTACCTGAGTTGTCGGCAACAGTCACTCATGTTTACAAATATGTTTTACAGTTGTATCGATTCTCTCATTGTATAGATCTTAAAACAACGTTTGTTTGCAACCCTAAACATGATTCATACAGTTGATAATCAAAATGTAGTGCTCATCAAACAGCATATAGAGTTTTGTCACCTGATCTACATGCAAGTTAAAGCCACGATCACAATCACTAGAGACCTTAAGCAAACACTGGAGGCAGTAAGGTGGACGCTAACAGGAAGTAAAATTTCCCGCTCTCGATCTAATTAGCATAATCACGTGGAGTGTTGCCCGCATCTTCCAACAGTGGCGGCGACGAGAAAGGTAGGTTTGGCCGCCTCGAGAGACGGTCACTTTATTTTCTGATTTGTAGCACCTAAAATACACGGAAACTCTTCTATAAAGCCAAAAAATGTTTTTTTGACACTTCTCTTTGTGTTCTATTTGCAAATATTTGATATTTCGTCTGCTTTACAGCGAAAATCTCACCTCACATTGGAGGTGTGAGTGAAGAAGAAAGATGGCAAGCGAAGGACAGAAAAGCAAAAGAAATGGGATTCACATTGTTCCGAGCGATGTTTACGTCTTGTAGACTTTAAAACTTTAGATTGCAAGTACTTGCTGGTACAAAATGCTATTTTGTTCTTCCAATTTGTCTCTATAACTTTGGAATATTTCCGAAAGGTGAATTGATAGACAGAACCTGTTTTTAATAAGCTTTTGTTTTCTCTCGTCTAGCTCGATCATGGAATGGACAGAAGCACATGATTTGATCCTAGCGAAGGAAGTCAGAGCTTCAGAACCATGGATCTCCAAACCAAGGACTGTAGATCGAGGAAAAGTATGGAATGCCATCACGGATCGTCTGAATGACGAAACCCCCGTGAAGTTTCAGGTGAAGAAGAAAAACGTACAGAAACATTTCAAACTACTACTGGACAAATTCAAGGCGAAACAAAAACATCAGGCGAAACCGAGTGGAGCTGACATCAAAGATAGCGAGATGGATATTCTGATGGAAGAAATATCAGAAAAATGGGAAGAGGCAGAGGCCAGTGATCTTGGTTGCACTAGTAAAGAAAAGGCCGATTCAGTCTTCGTAAGGAAAGTCAGGATTTTTCAACGTGTGTAGATCCCTCAACAATAGAAATTCATCCTCGTCTATGATGTCCTCAAACCATGCAACAGCTAGAAGGTCTCAGACTTCTCGAAAAGTTGCCATTATGCCCATAAAATCCATGAACAAAGTCAAATTGGACCACTGAAAACGAAAGCAAAACAGCTGTTGCTTGCCACCACTTTTACAAAAGCTTAATATTCTAATTTTGTGCCAAGAGGAGGCAGTCTCAACCCAACTCCCGCATGGCCATCGCCCCTCCACCTAACTGCCTTAAGTGTTTACTTAAGGTCTCTACTAAGTCAACACAGCAGCACCGCCTATGTTTTGTCAACTATCGCTCCCGACTGATTTGTCGGGAAACTTGACTAACTTTTTATTCAAAGATTGTGACCTGTGAAACAACGCTAAGTGATTCCTTGAATAACTTAATATTCAAACTTGTGAACACATGCTTAGCACATGACGCCTCGATTAACTTTTTATTCAAAGGTTGTGAACACACGAAACCACGCTTTGATCTTAAATCACTTCCCTTCACATTCGAATAACTTATTTATTTAAACTTGTGAACGCTCGCTTTACACATGAAATCTTGACTGACTTTTTATTCACACTTGTAAACATGCGACACCACACTTTGATCGTAAAACCTCAAATAACATTTTATGGAGTTATTTTTTGTAAAAAAAATACCTCTTAGTCGGCGCGTCGGGTATGTTTTGGACGGGTCAATGGATGAGTGAGTGAGTGAGAGATGTACGTATGTCACGCCAATCAGATTGGATCTACTATAAACAGCCAATCAAATTTCTTGTTGTAAAGGTAAATGGTATGTGAGAAGATTTGATCCCGATAAAGTTCAGAACAACCATATTCATTTTTCTATAAAAGAGGAGGAAGTATTCATATCTTGGGTTTACTTCGACATTTTCTATGGGTTAGGCTGAGGATTTTAGTTAAATGAACAAGATGAGCCTTGAAGTTTGAAACAGTTTGTGAGTTACTAGTATGCAAATGCAACAAGACATTTTTATCTTTAGTTACAAAGGTAACTTTATACTTTTGTTTTTCACAAGGAGTAAATTCAATTAGAGATCACGAATCGTCCCTTCTAGTTCTTAGGACATGTTTTAGAGGGGACGAGACTTTAGATTTGAAACAGTTTACAATAGTAAGTGCGGGTAACAATTATTTTGTTCTTGTTGCATGCAAATATAACGAGATATTTTTGTTTTTTAGTTACAAAGTGTAATTTGACACTCTTGTTTTTCACAAGGGAGTAAATTCAATCAGAGCGGATGAATCGTCACCACTCATTCCCACGAGATGTTTGCTATCTTTAGTAACAAATGGTAACTTAACACTTTCGCTTTTTATATAGGAGTAAATTCAATTAGAGCTGACAAGTTATCAGCTATTGTTTCCAGGACATTAAACAAAGAAGAAGCTTTCATTTCTGGACGGGTTTTACGTCTCTGCAGTAGCAGTTTAATAGTTTTATTTGATGACTTCCATTTCAGTCCAATATTTTTAAAGGTAAAAAGTACGAAAACTGTTCAAATGTTCTTTGAAGACTGCGCGGCACCAAGTTAAAGTGCAATTTAATTAAATCAGACTTTCAACGTGTCAGAGGTTTTTTCTCTTTCTTTCTATTTTCGGTGAAGTTGTGTTGTGTTGTGTGAAAAGGTAAACTTACAACTTGTATAAAATGCAAAAAAGTCTAAATTAATTTGAGTATTTTTGAGCAAAAATTCCTCTTGGGGGTTGGAAGGGTTATGTGATCGGTGAGGGAGGGAGTTATGCACGTGCACATGTCACCCCAATCAAAGTGTGGGTTGTATCAAAGAACGAATCAAATTGCCTGTTAGAAAATAAGATGGTATCTACATTAATCTGGAGACGTGTCAGATTACTGTAGTTTGTTCAGTCAAACATTTTATGGCTTACTATTTACCTATCTTATCATGACCGATGTAACATCGCAACCAAAAAAAAATGTTAAATTAACCAAGTCATTACTGTACCATGAATTCTCCTATCTCCGACACTTCACAGAAAAAAATAACTCTTGCACGCCTTGCATGCCTATGTTTCAAACTTGTGAACGTGCGAAACCACGCTTTGATCATGAAACCTCAACTAATTATAACTTGACCGCTGTATCGACCGATATATAAAATGTTTACTCACATACCACTCAAAATCTTGGCTGTCGAGCAACAAAAATTCTATCTGCTAAAGAGAAAGTACTGTACCATTTGAAAAAACGATTTATACCAAATAGAACCGGCAATGTTTTTGCCGCAACGCTTGGCAAAACAAACTTCATTGGCGCAATAAATCAACTGCGGCTAGACAGAACTTTCCCTTGCAAAAACATTGACTTAATGTAAATGTCGCATCGCATAAACAGTATTAGAAACTCCTGTCTTCAAAGATATAGTATTTTGGCGTTTGAATGAACGATTTATGCAAAACAGAACTGGACATATTTTTAGTGTTTGCCTTGACGTTTCGGAGAACAATAAAGTTCACTAATATTGTCGACTCATCGACACGTATTGCTAGACATAACTCGTGCTGGCAGAAAAATTTAAAACTATTGTAAATGGCGCATCTCAGAAACCTTGATAAAAACTCCTGTCTTTAAAGATATAGTATTTTGGCATTTGAATGAATGATTTATGTCAAATAGAACTGGAAATGTTTTTAGTGTTTGCCTTGACATTTCGGAGAACAATAAAGTTCATTAATGTTGTCGACTCGTCGACCCATACTGCTAGACAAAACTCACGCTAGCAGAAACATTTAAAACTATTGTAAATGGCGCATCTCAGAAACCTTGATAAAAACTCCTGTCTTCAAAGACATAGTATTTTAGCGTTTGAATGAACGATTTATGCCAAAGAGAACCGGAGATATCATTTTTTCAACAATTTCCGTGACGCTTTCACGACTCCCATTTATAAACAATTGACTCGCCAGTGCATGCCGAAAGCCTGAACATTTTTCTCCTACACAACATTAAATGTTTGTTTAAGTTAGCGGTTATTGAAGAGCAAGCAAATGTAGGTAACTGAATCATTCAGACTGAGCAAGATTCGCAAAATCAACTCTTTGCCCCCGTGATCGCATGAATTGAAACGCATGTAACTCTACTTGTAGTTACGTTTGATGTTCGATATTACCTTTGTTCGATATGAATCGAGCAAATGATCGATGCATATTTTATGTTGGACAGTCCCATCGATTTGACAACAAACTGCAGAGCAGCAATCGTTACACGTAACCGGTTTCTTACGCGTAATATATGCCATACTAATCACTTCAGTGATTTTCGAGAGAAATGAGATGCGTCTCGCAAGAAATGAGAAACGTCTTGAGAGAAACAAGACAAGAGGTGGTAACTTACTTTTGAGTGGTACTGTAAATAAAGTGGGGAACCCTCTTGTCAAATGTTTAGGCAAAAGGAAGCTATTCCTGGTTAGCCAAGGTCATGTAGCAGTACTAGAGAGATGTACAAATAAATATTTAGAGGTCTGAAATAGGATATTGGTTAAATTTGACTCAGGTCTGAAATAGGGTAAGGGTTTCTTCAAATGCACTGCATAGCCCTGCTGAAAATATTTGGAAGTAAACCCTGCAGGGAAAAAAATCAAATCACTTGAAAGCACTGCAGGATGTATGTGAGGCCGTAGCTTGTAGTACTTGCTTCTATTTAGGAGTGTGAAGATTGAGGAAACAAGTGCCTCAAGAGTTAATGACAGCCCTGGTATAGTGTATGTACTAAAAGCATGGTTAAAGGGCTAATTCTAACTTTCTTAAGTTCACACACCTGGTAAAAAATGTATCTTTTTGTTCTGAAGCAGATGATGGGGTGGAACCATCCACATCATGAGCAATCTGCTCTCCTCTAGGTGCATAATAGTTTGCACTATTTGTGTTTATTGATAACTCAAGTTCAACCTGTAGTCAAACAAACACAACCAACCAAAAAAGGTTTGAAATCATGAAATATGGCATGTGATAGTACACATATAGGGTTAGAAAGAATCCACTTTCAATAGAAGTTCAAAAATGAACTTACAAGGCAATACAACACTGATTACTGAATCACATGAAACTTACAGCTACAGTCTCTGTGCACTTGTCTTAATGATCATATCATGTGCTCATTGGTCATTTACAAAACAGAAGCAGTTACTGAACAGCAAAACAAATATACATGTAGAAAAATGCAACTATGGTATGTGCGGCAAATAAAGAAGAGAAACCGGAAACTCATGTCTGCTGGAGAGGGGGCATTGTCAAAGGTCTTTGAAATGCCATGCTCCCATAAGTGACCATCCAAAATGTCACGCCTAGCTGGTCACAACCTGAGGTTCCACTGTATAACATTTTGTTGATGGAGGAGCTGTTACAATTTGAACACTCTTTTGGTGCCTTTGTGACTGCACTGCTAATAACTTCTGAAAATGGAATATTTTTAAGTCTGTTGATCTACTTCTCACACTGAATTCAATTCCCACATTGAATTTTCTTAAATAGACAGCTTAATGAGGATCTTGTCTACTATTATCAGCACCTCTACCTCATCATATATCAGTGATGGAGGCTGTCTAGATTTCTTACCTTCTGCTGCTCTGGCTTAATTCTTGCTCCAATATGAGGTATATTGTCATAAGGTATATCACCAGGACGTACCGGGTACTAAAACAAATATGAGAAGAAATTCCATTATTAAATTTTATCATGTGAACTCTTTTACCAACAGGCATATGATTGATAGAACAGTACAATTCCATGGTTCTTTAAAATAAACTTTTCTCTTGGGACTTCAAGTGGTAAGACAGTACTGTCCATGTACACACTGTACATACATAATCCTCTTCGTATTTAAGTGACACATAAGGTTACAGATCACCAATATCCTTGTCAAAGCCAACTAATAGTTAAAAAGGTTATGCCTAATATCACTGGGTGTTAGAAGGCTTAACTGTTTTTTCTTTCTTTTTTAGAATCTACCACAAACCCATTAATGGTTTTATGGCAGATTCTTTGATCTGTCCTGGCTAATTTTGTGTGAAATTCTTTCATATACGTCAAGTACAAACACCATTTATGTTACAGAATTCAGCTCTGCCTACAGTGTGTGTAAGTAACAAGTGCTGGGGTCACCTTTAGTATTTCTGTTAACTTGGTGTTATTGCTTCTTAAGTGTATTGTTTGTTCTTCTATTTCAGTTTTTGTAAACTGGTACATGAGGACAGAGCCCATTGCTTTGATTTTTGCATTATCCTTGCACATGGAGCAGTTATAAAAATTGAAAAATCAAGAGGAGGGGTATCACATGGTCTTTGCGAGCATTTGCGTGCAGGCAAGCAGTCCATTTATTTTTGTGAGCAAGAGCAGTGATTAAATTTGTCTTGTGAGCAATGAGAACTTTGGAAAATACCCATAGCGAGCAGTGAGAACTTCGGAAATTTTACACTAAGCAGAATCTCTTATTTGTTTTAAAAAAGGAAACATTGTTTTACACCAAGTAATCTGGCTGACACCTCCAAAACTCAGCAATAGGCGCAAAACAAGGCAAAACATTGAGATCTTATCGCAGTTCAACCAATCCCAGCAGCTTACAGCCAATTATACTTTGTTTGATGCTGTTTGATGCCAAATTATGTCACATAGCTTCACTTGAGTCAGAGGGTGGAAGCTCAAGGAGATCCAAAGTTTTCTAACCCAACCAGTAACCAACATCGTGAACACACCACGAGAAGAAGCTAAAAGCTACCACACTTTGAAGCAGGATTCACAAAATTGGTAGCAATCAAGCACATTTTAATGAGAATACAAGCATGCGAGCAGTTGCAAAAATTCTGCAAGCATGAATGAGAAAGCACTCATCTAATTTTTGTGAGCAGTTCCAGCAAAGGCCAAATTTTGCAAGCACTTTTAAATATAATGGGACCATTCGATACCCCTTAGAGGATTTGAATGAAAAAAGTTCCTGGAAGTATTGATGCCTTACCATTCAACAACTTTGTGTGCAAAAAATACAACATCCTCCTCAGAGGGTATTAAAAACTTCTGCTCCCACCTATGCCTATGGCTACAACTGAGCTCAGAAGGCGGAAGAAAGAAACCTTAAACAGCTCTCAATTCTCTCAAGCAAAGATTGTTAGTAAAACTTATGGCTTATCGCCGTCAGGAGCAGACTTAAATTTCGAAGGAAATATCTTTAGCGGAGTTCAAACTAGTGGAGTTCCTTTATAACTTGACTAACATGAGCTAATTCGTAATACTAAATTTCCATGAGAAAGTTTCAAGGAATTTCTGCATTGATTCGTACGTTTACCATACGTCTACATGCAGTAATACCTGAAACAAGTAGAGCTTGTTGGCCAAAGTCTGGGCCAAATAAACGTCCACCTATGGAAGAATTAGAAAGATCTATGCCTTATAAAACTGCTCTCTTAGTAAATGGTGGAAGTTTGTTTACAATCATGATATAGCAAACCTCCGCCACGACCGGGTCTTCTTCTCCATCCTCCGCCATGTTTTTTCACCATCATGCTTGGGACATGCGCACTTACCACGTGCGGAGAAGCTTCGAAGCTCGCCCCAGGCCTGTGATTGACAATCGCTTGTTTTTGCCCAAATTTTTCTCTTGTTTTCACTGATTTTCTTGAAATTAGCAAATTAAAGACAGCAAAGCTTGATCTGCAGTGTTTAACTTTCAAAAAGATATTGTCATAGACCTTTGTTGTTGAAATACATTGCAAGTCTTGCAAGATTAAGAATATCACGCAAACAGCAGTGATAAACATTGTATTCCAACGCATTTCAATACAGAACTTGACGTTCCGTATGCTAGTATACATACATTTTCAAAAGTGACTGTTACAATCTTTTGAAAACCATATATATTGTAAAAATGAGAGGTCTGGAACCTAGCCTGAGAAAAATGATCTGCAACAGTACGTTTAGCCTGCGAGCATGCTCAAGTTGGAACACACCTGACTCCTTCCCTCCGGATCGCGGATCACTCACGGTTTCTGGTAAACCAGGCTAATAGGACTCGACAAAAATCGTCTCGATATAATGTGTGCTCGATATGCAACGAAGACGTGACTGGTTTAAAAAACCAGGCTCTTTCTTGAAGCGTTCGGAAAACGAGACATGTTTTGACGGAAAACTCTTCAAAGAAGACTCGTCGGAAGACTCGTTCGGAGTGTTCGGAAAACGAAACTTGTTAAAACGAGACTCGTTTGGAATAACGCGACTCGTTTTGAATAACGAGACTCGTTTGGAAAAACGAGACTCGTTTGGAAAACGAGACTCGTTCGGGAAACGAGACTTATTCAAAAATCGAGACTCGCTCGTGAAACCATTTTTGTTCGTGAAAGGAGGCTAGTTAATTATTAAGTTCTTTTCAGTAAATTGACAACCCGATCGATAGACTGAGTTTGATTTTAATTTCAATGTTAATTGTAAAATTTAAATATTATGCAAAAGTTTTTATTCGCAATCTTACAAACTATATAAATGCTAACCAGAAACTGTAACTTTAAAAGATCTTAACCTTGAAGCCACACGCGCAGGCTCTCACACGCTTGCCCGGTTTCTTGTGCCTGTGAAATTAAATCTTGCTGTTCCTCTTGATAGGAAATTGTCATAGATTTTTAAAAACAGATGGGTAACGCCCCTGAAAACCACATCATTATCGGCTAAAAGCGATACAGGCGATTTAAAACGCTTTGTTCCACCAATTGCAATGTATTTTGTTTACTAAAAAATTACAACAATAAAGCATTTTTGAATTACTCCCTAGACACTACGTACAATCTGCGACAAAATTCAGTAAGCACCTTTTTAGGCCGAACTCAAAAATGAACTTTAAAACCAAACACACCTCGAAATACAATACTCCAACCCTTTCCTACATTCAATGTTGTACAAGCACAAATGAGGAAAAAACTAATTTATCAGGGGAGAGTCGGTCAAATTTAAGGGAATCGAGTCTAAAATAATATAAAAATATTGTGATCTCAGCGGCAATGTGTGGGCTATTGTGTCGCAGATTGTAGGCCCATCTTTCTTTCAGACAATATGCTGTAAAAATTATCTTAAGGAAAATGCATGCGTTATTGTATGTACAAACTGCAACACGATCTATCTATGTTATCCGGAGCAAAATACATCGCATTTACTACGCTTAATTATTCTAGTGCGCATTAAATTGTTCCACTGATTTTCATTTCAATAAACTTCAAAAGCTTTCGCAACACTTTATGTTTTTGTTATAGCTAAGGGTAACTAATCCTGTAATGGACTGGAATACGAAGTTCATTGTTATACCTCCCAACTCAAATACGTGTCACGTGTAATTTTTCTCGCCCTATAAAAACAACAACTCGAACTTTCAATTCGAACGTGTTCAAGATCCGGCAAATTTGTGCGTCAGTCAAGCTAATAACTTGCTCGTTGTAGTGACGGGAAAGAAACACTTTCAAGTCATAACAGAGGAAGTTAAGCAAAAAAGCTCTTAATCCCCTAGTAAAGCAACCAAAAAAAAAAACACTTGAAAACAACCTTTGGATTGTACAGAATTAAGAACGATGAAGTTCTTAGAACTAAACAAACCAAAACTCGTAAGCATGACGTACATTTTAGATTTATTCTATTTTTGAATTGGAAGGTATAACAAACACTTCATGACTGACCTACGGGAAACAAAACTCTGTTTCCAGTGGGGCCAGTCATTAAGTGCATCTTGTTATACAGCTAGAGTTAATTTGAATATCACGCTTGTTCTTATTGGTTGATTTAGGGTCACGTAATTACAGTTACAGTTACAATTACCGTAAATTAAAAATTACAATTACAGAATTATTGCGCGCTCTCTCACTAACCAGAGGTTACTTTTTCTTCTACTTGATTTATTACTTTTCACTAAACGTAGCCACCCCCCTTCCCCTCTTCGTCTCGGGGAAACATCGACATTCTCGGGAAAACAAAGCTAACTGTTTCCCTTGGGACCAGTAATTAAGTATATATTACACAATATAGTCTCTATACTGTGAAGACAATACCGGTAGAAAATTTGTTATGATGCTATCCAGTCCTCGCCATTGCCTCCACATCCTGTGGTTCCGTAAAAAACCAAGCAGACAATCTAATTGGGCTACGCCAATCGTATAATTTATTCCAGGATTCAAGATTATTCGATCTAAAGAGGTAATACAAAATTCCATTGAGAAACCAAACAGACGATCGGAATATAAACGCAAACCTAAGTTACATTGTTTTAAGCCTGAGTTACAGTACTAAACTTACTTCTTTGACGATGTCCAATCAGATTGTTTTGCGGTTTGTCCAGGTCAGGCAACAGATAAACAGATTGGAAAACAGCAGAAAACGGGTCAGCGAAACAGGTCAGCAACGAAGGCGTTCACAGTGAAAATATCTGCGACAATAAACTAACTATCCAAGCTCAAAGGTCAATTGACCGTATCGGTTACGCGGCTAAATGTCAATCAAAAGATATTTACGAAATCAAACGTCAATCAAATGCTAATTGTTCATATATTAACGGAACATTCTCCGCCCCGATAAGGGCGTAGTCCTTATCTTATCAGCTGTTCGTTCAGTCGTCACCTTCTACAGGGTGAATGACTGCAATCTTTGTAACTGGACGGCTGTACTCTCCTGTGGCTGTTCTGACTTTAACATTACGAACTCGTCCATCTGGTCCAGGATAAACTTCGATTATTCGGCCCACTGCCCACTTGCCTCTTACTGCATTTTGCTCAGCCACTGTTACTATGTCATTAACTTGTACGTTTCGCTTCTCCACGTGCCACTTCTTTCTCGGTACTAGGACAGGAAATACGTCCCTAGTCCAACGCTTCCAGAACGAGTCGACAATTTTTTGCACGAACTCCACTCGTCTGCGTGGGTTTCTTGTGTCTTTGAACGGACCTTGTGGTACTTCTGGTGTTGCTCTTCCAAGGAGCATGTCGTTCGGACACAGGTAGGCTCCGTCATCTGGATCAGTGGGAATGCGACCGATGGGGCGTTGATTCACTAAGTTTGCAACTTCTAAAAGACAGGTGTACAGCTCAAAAGGCGTTAGAAGCTGCTCGCCAATTGCTATCTTAAGTGATTTTTTACAGCTCTTTACAAGGGCTTCTGCACATCCATTTTGGTGTGGCGCAGCTGGTGTAGTGAAGATCCACTGAATTTTCTTTTCCCCGCAGAACTCACGTAATTGATTGGCATCTAGACCTTCCACCATCTCTCTCAGTTCGTTAGCAGCACCAACCATCTGTGAACCGTTATCGCTTAGCATTACTGCCGGGTAGCCTCTGATTGAAAAGAATCTTCTTAGGACGTGCATAAACTCCATTGTAGTTAGGTCAACTGCTAATTCCAGATGGACAGCTCTTGTGTTTAAACAGGTAAAGATGACGCCATAGTGCTTAGCCGTCTTGTTTCTCCCGATTCTTACGCTGTAAGGACCAAAGTAATCGCAGGCGGTATAGTGGAACGGAGGCGTGTTTGGTGCTAAGCGGAGAACAGGGAGGTCTGCCATAAGTTGCGTTTCAGCCTTGTGTGCCAATTCACGGCAGAATGCACACTTGAATTTCACAGATTTGCTTAACTTGTTCGCCTTCAAGATCCAAAACTTTCTCCTGGTCTTGCCTGTCGTAGCTGCCACCCCGGTGTGTCCGTGCTGATGGGCGTGTCTTGTTACCAGCAAAGAGATCCAGTGGTCACTTGGAAGAAGGGCGGGGTGTCTTGTCTCATATGACACGATAGCTTCGTCCACTCTTTCTCCAACTCTTATTACTCCGTTTTCATCTTTGAACGGGCTGAGAGATTTGAAATCACCTCTTTCTAGGCGGCTGTGCAAGGTTGACTGTGCTTGCTTTATCCAGTAAATCTCTGCTTGCTGAAGCTCTTCAGGGGCCAGCGGTCCTTCCTTTCCGTCTTGATCGTATTTTCTCAGTCGTATTTTCACCGCTAGTCTGCGTATACGTGCCGTCACGCGGATTAGTT
This sequence comes from Orbicella faveolata, assembly GCF_042242905.1. NCBI lineage: Eukaryota > Metazoa > Cnidaria > Anthozoa > Scleractinia > Merulinidae > Orbicella > Orbicella faveolata. The sequence continues at coordinate 15,043,477 of NW_028301547.1, read as the reverse complement.
TTCTCCAGCTGGAGAACTTGGACGGATCGATCGCATCTTTAGCTTTCTGCGTTGCAGCTGCGGTCAGTATCCGTGCTTGTCGACGTTCCATGTCTTCATCTGAGCCTGGCGAAGCGATCTTAATCGGCCACCGACCTTCTGGTAAGTACAAGAACTCCGGGCCATTCATCCATCTGCCCTGCAGTTCATCAACAGAGATCCCTCGTGACAGGTCGTCAGCTACATTATCCTCACTGGGGATGTGCTTCCACTGGCTTGGATCTGAGTTACTCTGAATTTCTCCCACTCTGGAGGATACGAACGGTTTGAAGCTGCGAGACGGACTTTGAATCCAGGCCAAGGTGATAGTGCTGTCGGTGAAGAACTTAACATCTTGAAACTGTACCCTAGTTTCCTCCTGAATGGTTTTGGCTAGGCGGGTTGCGAGAACGGCTGCCTGTAGCTCCAAGCGCGGGATCGTGAGCTGTTTCAGCGGTGCTACTCGGGACTTCGCTGCGATGAACTTGACTGAGTAAGTGTCATCCTTTCTTTGGCGTAGGTAGGCGCATGCTCCGAATGCGTCTTGCGATGCGTCAGCGAAAACACACAGCATTGGCGGATCCACGGCTTTGTCTGCAGTTAAACATCTTTCGAAGGACACATTGTCCAACTCTTTCATTTCTTTGAACAAAGAGATCCACTGATCCTGAACTGCGACTGGTACCTCATCGTCCCAGTCTAATCCCAACTGCCACAGTTTTTGCAGCCCTATCTTCGCCCTGATTATGAATGCTGCAGCGAATCCAATCGGATCGTAAATTCGAGCCACCTGGCTTAAGATCATTCTCTTCGTCATCTTCAAAGGCACAGGGTTTGGTCTGTCGTCTAGCTTTAGCAACTCTGTCCTCACTCGGAAGTAGAACTCGTCTGTTCGAAAGTTCCACAGGGTTCGCAGGACTTTCTCCTCGTTTCCTTGAAATAGATTCATCTCCTTCTCTGTGTCACTGTTTTCTTTCTCTTCAAGCATCTCGTTGGAAATCCATCCTTTAACTTTGAATCCTCCAGTCTTCAAGACCTTGTCAATATCTGTCGTTAATTTTCGGGCTTCATGTACTGTGTCTACAGAATCGCAGATGTCATCCATGTACACGTTGTTTGTGAGGACTTCAGCTACTTCTGGGTAGTCTACCTTGTTCTCTTGAGCTGTTTTCCTCAGGGCTATTTGCGCCATAGCGGGTGCAGGCTTGTCCCCAAATGTGAGAACAGTTTTGAGGTAGATGTCAGGATCTCTGTCCGTTTCCATGTTTCTCCATAGAAAGCGATGCACATGTTGATCCCTCTCGGGAATTAGGATCCTATGATACATCTTGGAGATGTCTCCCATAACTGCGACTTTCTTCTCTCTGAATCGTAAGACAACTCCAAATATGCCGTTTAAAAGATCGGGACCTTTCTTCCAGTAATCATTCAGAGTATGTCCTTGAAATACAGAAGATGAATTGAAAACAATTCGAACTGGAGTGCTCTTCTTGTCTGGCCTCAGCACGGCGTGATGAGGAATGTAGTGAACAGGTCCTTGATACGCGTTTTGTTCTTCCTTGGACAGCTTTCGCGCAAACTTCATGCTTTCCATTTCTTCCATCTGTTTGCAGTAGGCTTCGATTTGTTCAGGATTTCTTTTCAGGCGTCGTTCTGTTGACTCTAGGCGTTTCATTGCCAAATCTTTGTTGTCTGGGAGCAGGGTGGGGTCCTTTCTCCAGGGGTATGGAATCATCCATTGACTTCCAACTTTGATACATGTTTCCTCTATTAGCTTAGCTTCTTCTCTTTCTGTTTCAGACAGTTTGTCTGCATCGCAGACACAGGGTTTCACGGCCACACCCATAGTCTCTGTTGTCCAGAAGTCAGTTAAGTCTATTGGTGAGGCGTACTTGACGTGTAATATGCTGGTTATGTCACAGATCTGCTCTGGTTTTCCTCCAAAAACTACCCATCCAAGTGGCGACTTGCGAGCTAGTAGATGGTCCACTTGTCTCGTTTCACCAGCATGCATATGTGCGTGATCAATACCGATTAGCAGGTCCACATGTCCCTTGCCGCGGCGAAATCTCGCGTTAGGCAGGCCAAGAAGCTCCGGTAAGTGCGAAGTTTTCACTGTTGGGATTTCATCACTGATGCTCTGAATGCCGATTGCTTTAACGGTAAAACGCTTGCCGGTGTCTATGCAGGTTAGCTGAATTTTGTATTCTTTGGTTTTCATTGACTCTTCCTCCCCGCCAACTTTAGTAATTGTTATGGAAACATCCTTTCCCTTCAAGCCGAGAGTTTCTGCGGTATCCTGACGAATAAGGCTTACTTGAGCGCCAGAGTCAAGAAGAACATTTCCACATTTAAATAGGCCGTTAGCGCTGCCGATGTTTGCGGAGAGTACAGGGAGAATAGCTTCTTTCGTATTGACTGATGTAGCGACGCTAATCTCGACAGTATTGCTCTTATGAAGCAGCTGATGGTGATGTTGTGGACACCGCATTCCATTCTCCAGCTTTGCGCACTGTTGTTTACGCCTGCAGTTATCTACAGTGTGTCCCCTTCCGGCCCTCTTCAAACAGCTGAAGCACAGGTGATTTGCCTTTGCAGTTGCGATACGGTCATCAATGCTGAGAGCTGTAAACTTCGGGCATTGATCGGGCCAGTGGGATGAAGTTTTGCACAGCCAACATTTGTGCCAGACAGGTTTGCCGTCATTAGATGTGTAGTGATTCACGTGGCGTCTTCCAGATGAGCCCACTCTGATAGGAGCTGTGGCACGCATTCGTGACTTCATTTCCACGTTCATCCAGTTCATCAACGCTTCCAGGGTAGCAGGCTTCTTTTCTCTCTCCAGATCTCTCGCCCAGACCTTTCTGTCGTCAGAGCACATCTTTTGTTCGATAATGGAAAGCATATGGCTGTTGTCCATATCACTAGGGAGACCAACTTCTTTCAGGGTATTATAACATCTCTTGACTAGATGTACCAGGTCGCAAAATCGCGCATCTTCCCCTTCCTGCAAGGCTTTAAATTGGACAATATCCTGGGTCACAGTGTCTGACACAAATCTCGGGTCGCCATAGATCGAGTCCAGATATTCCCAGGCGGCGTCATAATCACTTCCGATACCTTTGATCAGTTCTAGCGGCTTATCTCTCAGGCATGTACGCAGGAGCGTTATTGCATCTCTCTTTGCGTATTTTGCTTCTATTGCGTGTTTGAAGTCAGAGCGGAAAATTGCATAATCTCTTACATTCCCAGCGAAAACAGGTAGTTTTGGTTTTTCGAGCTTAAACGTGCACGCGCCAGCTTGACCTTTATCACTAGTGGTTTCTTTGTTTATTGCGGGATTTTGCTTGTCATCGGCCTTTTGAACACTGTTAATTTCTTTATCTGAAGTGCCTTCAACTTTTCCGGCGTTAATTTCTGGGGGTGTTTGGCCAATTGGTTGAATATTTGTCATTCCAGGGGTGTGGCTAGGTGTTGGAGGCTGCATATTTGGAATTCCTTCATTACCCGGTACTTCATCGGTTAAAGCGCTCTCCTTTCCTTTACTTAAATCACCATTCTCAGCTAAATCTTTCGAACCACACTGCTCAACACTTTCAATGAACATTTTCGCGTCTACTTCTAGCCTCATGAAAATTTCTTGGCATTCAGAGAGCCATTTTTCTTCAGTTTCATACGCTTCATCATCTTCGATGTGCTTGGCATAATCCTCGTGCTTAGCCACTAAGTTCTCATACGCTCCCTGAAGCTTAATTATGGCTTGTCTTACCTCATTCGGAGGCCTTTTGTACTCAACTGCATGTACCAACGCTTTTCCAACTCGTGTAAAGTTCGATTTGGCAGTACGTCGGTCGGTCTTGGCTTGTTTTACCGCCGCTTCATCCATGACCGAGTGCGTTTCTGTGGATCAGCGCAGGGGTTTTCTTCATCCAGCCAAGAAATCGAATGAAATGGTTCCGTAAAAAACCAAGCAGACAATCTAATTGGGCTACGCCAATCGTATAATTTATTCCAGGATTCAAGATTATTCGATCTAAAGAGGTAATACAAAATTCCATTGAGAAACCAAACAGACGATCGGAATATAAACGCAAACCTAAGTTACATTGTTTTAAGCCTGAGTTACAGTACTAAACTTACTTCTTTGACGATGTCCAATCAGATTGTTTTGCGGTTTGTCCAGGTCAGGCAACAGATAAACAGATTGGAAAACAGCAGAAAACGGGTCAGCGAAACAGGTCAGCAACGAAGGCGTTCACAGTGAAAATATCTGCGACAATAAACTAACTATCCAAGCTCAAAGGTCAATTGACCGTATCGGTTACGCGGCTAAATGTCAATCAAAAGATATTTACGAAATCAAACGTCAATCAAATGCTAATTGTTCATATATTAACGGAACATCCTGTCGTCCAGATAGGCCTGGAGATCATCCCGAGAGATACCACGCCGTCCTTTGAGGGGCCTTTCAAATTTGCCCACGCAGATTCGGCTTCCTGAGTGTGAACACCAGTTACTGGGTCCACGAAGTTATCTGCGTGGACAACAACGCGATGTCGAGCGACGTGGTTGGGCAGATGTTGGTCCAGGTTTCTGTAGGCCCCCCAGTCATCGGTGTACACTTCACTGCCTGGTAGGAGACATTTTGCAAGAATCGGCAACAGTGTCGCACTATCCCGACTCGCCACCACTTCATAATAACCCCTTGCAGGCCTCGTGGCTGTTGAAATGACTCCAAAGACCCACAAGTCGGGAGCTCTTCTTCCTCTGTTACACTAATAGAGTTAACGATTGTTGATTAGTGAAACTATTTGTCAAAGAATTCAACCAAATTTGACAAAGCAGCAATATCACAACCAAGACATGTATACCAACTAACCTTTGCTTTGTGATTAAATTTGCTTTCGTCGCACTTCACGACAGCTGTTCCCCCAAACGGAATAAAAGGGTTTGTTGCGATGTCCGCTGAACATACGTCCTCCAAACTTCGGAAAACAGTGCAGACTAGGTTGTTATTTATGGACATCATGCTAGCGGTGGATTTACGACTCTGGTCCGTAGACCAGAAGTAAATCATCATTAAAAGTTCCCCCAGAGGGATTTTTGGCCACTTGGTAAAAAAACTGTTAGTTCTGATACTTCGTTTCTTCTTGCAAGTACTGCATCTCCTAAAGGAATAGAACCAGTGTCAAATTCAGAATTCATTTGGACGCCCCTATTAGAGGTTTAAAAGGGATATCACTACAGTAGTTCTCGGTCTCATATCTTCTACGCCCAAGCGGAATGGCTCACTCTACAGCTTCAAACAGAGTGCGTTTTGGGTAAGAGATTTGCTATGGGGTTCCGGGAAGACTTACTTAGTCTGCGTTTTTAGCAATGACATATCCGAGATATGACATAGTCTCGTTTTCTGGACGTTTGCTATACAATAGCAACGCGGTTAGCCTGCAAGAAAGAAACATGATCTTATTGCTCCAGTAGCCCCAGCACTATTACTCCATTTTTGTCATGAGAACTCGCCAAAACTTTGTGCCCGTATATCTCTGTGGAGTTGTGGTTTGTTTTCTTAATTTACACGCTCCTTATATCTGCGTTCCCTTAGATTTTTGTATTTTAAAAACTAGAAGCGGAAATGACGTATGATAAATGACAATAGAGTAATGAAGCTCGCATTTATGGTTCAACATATAATACGAGTATACCCAACTTGCGTGACTTGCCATCCAACATGGCAGGTGACACGAATGAGAAGGAGAGCTCGAGAGGAGCGAACAGGAAGCGCGTGATAGTGCCACGCTCGCAGCAGGCTACCAAGCGATGTTTTTTTAAAGAAAGACATTAACTCCATTAGAAAGAAAGCCGAACAGGCCCTTGCGGGGGCCCTAGTGAAATTTCACCACAGGCGCGTAGAAAGGCTTAAGAATAAGTACAGAAAGCTCGAACAAGTCTCGCAGAAGTTTCCATGAAACCAACCAGTCTTCCAACAAAACGCCGGCTAGAAATAGAAATGCGAACGAAGATAAGAAAGACAACGAGCTAGCCGAAGTGTTGAAAACCAAGATCAGAGAGGTCGATATATTGCTGGAACAAATGAGATCACAAGCAACGAATAAAAAAAGTGAATCTTATCCTGTTGTCTTATCTGACCCTTTAGAAATAAGGGGGGAAGGGAAAAGAAACAACACAGATAACAAAGCGGTAAAGAGCCGCAAAAGATTAGAGCGGAGAAAAATCCAAGAGAAAAAACGCTTTCAAAACAACATTGAGTCACGCAAGCAACATATCAAAAACCTGTCAAATACACGGCTGACAGACGAGCAAATTACCCTGCTATCCCGTGGTTTGAAATTCATTCCTGCTCCCGTGACAAGAGAAAACACTATCAGGCGCCGGCTACTCAATGACTTCAGTCATTTTGCCAGAAGAATGCGCCTTAAGTACATATTTCACGGTCACGACAAAGAACCCCATCCTTTCCACGTCAAGTCGGACTGGGACCCACCAGTCCAGCCCTCAGTTGCTCTAGAAACCTTTCTAGAGGAAGTCAAATTTGACCTTGCTAATATCAAATTGAAAAGGCCGAAAGACAACCTGTCACAGGGAGAGCGAAATGCTCTCAAAGAACTATCGCGTGACAAGAACATTGTACTAAAGAAAGCCGATACGGGTACTACAACCGTCATAATGAACAGAACAGATAAACTTAAGGAGGGTCAAGTCCAACTTGATGATATACATAACTACCAACCCCTAGACAAACCTATGGTTGACACCACGGCCAAAAAAGTTCATCGATTGATTCGATCACTACTACAAGAAGGCCACATAGACGAAATGACGGCTAAATGGCTCTCCCTTACGCCCGACCCTCCGCGAATACCAGTGTTTTACACACTTACAAAGATTCACAAACCGACACCTGTTGGTAGACCAATTATATCAGGGTGTGACGGCCCTACAGAAAGAATCTCAGCTTTTGTTGACCACCTTATCAGCCAATAGCAAAAAAGCAAGCCTCGTATCTTAAAGATACAACAGACTTTCTTAACTTCATCGACAAGACTAAACTGCCTAAAAACACCATTCTTGTCTCTATGGACGTCACCAGTCTCTACACGAACACACCACAGGAGGAGGGTATTACCACTGCATGCGAAGCATACGAAGAATTTTACCAGGAGAACCCTCCAATTCCTAGCGCTAGCAGGTATTTAAGAGAAATGCTAAGTCTGATTCTACAAGAAAACTCGTTCCAATTCAATGGAAAAGATTACCTCCAAACTCATGGAACAGCCATGGGAACGAAAATGGCCGTAGCTTTTGCTAACATATTTATGGCCAAAATAGAAAAAGAAATACTCAGACAAAGTTACACAAAACCCATTTTTTGGAAAAGATACATCGATGACGTCATATCTATGTGGAACACAAGTAGAGACAGAATAGATGACTTCCTTCTAAAGGCAAACAGCTTTCACCCAACGATCAAATTCACGGCTGAAATCTCAGAAACTGAAACTACATTCTTAGACACGAAAGTGTACAAAGGTGACAGATTCAATAAGGAATCTATTCTTGACGTGCGAACTCATTTCAAACCTACAGAGACCTTTCAATACACGAATTTCTATTCGTGTCACCCACCAGGCGTCACGAAAGGCTTTATCAAAGGAGAAGCGTTAAGGCTTCTGAGAACAAATTCCTCTCAACTTATTTTTGAGGAAAACATGAGTAATTTCAAAACATGCCTGCAGAATAGAGGTTACCCAGCTAGAATTGTAGAAAAACACCTTTTAGAGATTAAATTCTCTGATAGAAAAATGTCACTAGCACAGAAAGACAAAACCGCACAAAAGAAAATACTGCCCTTTGTTACGAAATACCACCCGACGTTGCCTAACCTAAAAGACACACTTCTGGGGAAATGGCACCTTAAAGATAATCACCCGCTACTGAGAGAAATCTTTAAGGAGCCCGCCATCATCTCGTATCGCAAGGGAAAGTCCCTAAAAGGCATCCTAGTTAAAGCTAAACTATGAAGGCTTTATAACTTATTCATCCGCGAACGGCAGGAGTCGTGCAGGCTCGTCAACACTTTTATCACTCAGTTTTTATAACTCAAGAGCATGATATCTCTTTTACCCTCACTTCTGAATTATAGCCCATGTTCCAAAGAGGCCCGCAGCATGACTGATGGGGCATTTTCAATGATGAATCTCCAACTCCATCGTTGACATGTTATTTAAAGCATAGGAAATTCGATGTATTTTACTTAGGATAACATAGACAGATCGTGTTGCAGTTTGTACATACAATAATGCATGAATTTTCCTTAGGATAATATTGACAGAATATCGTCTGAACGAAAAAGTTGCCTACAATCTGCGACACAATAGCCCACACATTGCCGTTGAGATAACAATATTTCTGAATTATTTTAGCCTCGATTTCCTTAAATTTTACCCACTCTCCCTTGATAAATTAGTTTTTTTTTCCTTCTGTGCTTGTACAACATTGAATGCAGGAAAGGGTTGGGGTATTGTATTTCGAGGTGTGGTTGATTTTAAAGTTCAATTTTAAGTATGGCCGAAAAAGTTGCTTACTGAATTTTGTCGCAGATTGTAGTGACTAGTGACTAAATAAAAAATGGTTTATTGTGGTATCAGTTTTTTTAGCAAAGAAAATATAGACTTTCAAGCGCAAGCTTTTTAAATTGCCTGTATCATTTTTAGCCGAGAATGAAGTGGTTTTCAGAGACGTTATCCATCTGTTTAGAAAAACCGATGACAATTCTCTATTAAAAGAAAAGCAAGATTTAATTTCTCAGGCACAAGGAACCGGGCAAGCCTGTGAGAACCTGGATTCTGCAATTTGCAACAAGAGAGTCATTTATTCATTGGACACTCTGCTAGTGGCACCAGTCGCTCATTCCATTTATTTATTTATTTATTTATTTATTTATTTTTGTTGAAAAAATCTAGTGGAAAAGGCTCTTCCTTTTAATTTTCCACCGTTCAAGTGGAAGGCGCCCCTAAACGTTTATCCCTGATGGCTTCTTCAGTCCTTTTGGAAGTTTATGCTATTCTCCTCCTCAAAACTTCGATTGGCAATTTTTGTATTTATTCTGACAATTAATATCGTTTTCTTATTTAATTAAAGTAACACAGATCGTTTATTTAATTATTTACCAATTAGGTCTGTGATTTAATACTGAGCAAGTTGCAGTTTGTAGATAGAATGGTAGACGCCCTTTATGAAAGCTATGGGCTACCAAATTTGAGTTATTGTTGAGAAAAAAAAATTTAAGGATGCAAATGATTTTTAATAACACAAAAAGGCACAACTCATGGATAAGAATGTTTATTTAGAATCATCTTTTACTTCTTTACCTTTATGTATTACGCAATGTAGCTTTCATGATGTAGATTCTAGTACAACAATTTAAAGCAAACTATTAATATTTGGCCAATCAATTTCTTAGTTATTCATGAAATTAAAAAAAAAAACGTTGCCAAATATGAAACTGACACTTACATATTTCAAATAAACCCTTCCGCGCCCCATGTTCAGACTTCCTTTTGGAGATGTAAATTTTTTCCGTTTCATTTGTTAAATTATCAAGGCTTTTGACACCATCCATAACAATTGAAGTGGCTTCAAGGTTAAGTTAACATTGAAAAAGCGCGAAAATGAGAAGCTACAGCTGCATGAACAACACAAAACAAATAATCGACAGCCATAACAAACGCATCCTAACTGCGTCTATGCCGACTGATGACACCGCCGCCGCCGCTACCATCAACAACAAAAAGCCATGTAACTGCCGACAAAAGAACGCATGCCCGCTCAACGGAAACTGCCTACAATCATCTGTAATCTACCAAGCCACGGTAACACGCAAAGACAACAACACGGCAGAAACGTACATTGGACTCACAGAGAGCGACTTCAAAACTAGATACAGAAACCACACCGCATCATTCCGCCACGCTAAACACAGAAACTCGACCGAACTCAGCAAGCACATCTGGACCCTCAAAGACAATAACATCGAACACTTTATTTCCTGGCGCATTCTCTCATCACACTCGCCGTATAACAGCTCAAGCAAAAGATGTAACCTTTGCCTTAAAGAAAAATTCCTTATCATCTGCCAACCCGAGCTATTTAACAAACGTAATGAACTCGTATCATCTTGCCGCCACAGAAACAAAGCCCTCCTACGAAACAACTAACCCGTCAAATTTCGCGCTGCATATATTATGTAAATTATATTGAACATAACATTGTTAAGAATCCCAATTGGCCGGAGGCAAACCAGTTGGCTATTTACAAGCGTGGCCGAGAATTTGAAATCGAGGCTACCAAAAAACAAATCCAGGTAGTGGTCAGAGCGGGACTCGAACCCGGGACCGCTGGATCGCGAGTCCGACACGCTGACCACTCGGCCACGCTGCCTCCCGCATCGTTGATGTTGAACGTGATAACACCTTGAGGGTAACCATTTTGCAACAGGAGCTTTCTCAGATTTTTAATAGCGGCTTGCAACAAAGATGGATCAAATACAAATACCTTGTTTTCCTTTTTGTTAAGATTCGTATTTTTTATCTTTTTATACGTAATTTCTACGTCGATCTAAGTATCTGAGAAGTTTTTGATAAGCTACACACTGAGTTATTGACTTTTTTTTATCATACTAACTATACATTACTTATAAAAATTTTACAATACATAACTTACAATACCACAATGCAAAACTCACACTATATCTTGTTTTCTACAAATTAGCATTTTCTTCACTTTCTCCTTCTCATTATTAACAGACATCAAACTCTAGCTCTTTTTTGACTCAAAAGGCATATAAATACGTGTTGGATTACCTTGGCCGGCTACAGAACAAACTAAAATTAACAATTACGTAATGCGCAAATTCAGCTTAATTCATTTCTCGACACAAGTAGTAACTAAAGTCAATGAATAAAATCCATGTGACTCAGCTTATCTACAACAGGCCTACTAAGGACTATAGTAGTTTATAAAACTGCCGCAGCTTCCAGTGGCTAATAGGGAGTTCAAGAAATCAGGACGCGACGCCGAGGACATAGTCGATCAAAAAATGATTTTACATTTTACCTACGAATCTCGCGATACTGTAAAGTCATTTACTTTGTTTCTTAGTGTCAAACCTTTTACGAAACTGAATCTGGCACAGGGCGAAACATTTGAAATAAAAAAAAAGAAAATTAAAATTAGCCGTCGGGGTTCACGTTCTCTGGACAATGCAGAATTTGGTCATTTCACGTTGTCGTTTTGCAGAAGACGGCAAAGAAATGTACCAAGAATTGTAACGCACGTGCACAGCCATCGTTCTACTTATGAAGCCTTTTGTTTAGCGACGTTCCCGTTGCCGTTGCCGTCGTGGTTTTCTTAAACTCCTTAATTAATCAGAGCTGAGTTTTCATTTTCTATTGTTGGCATTCGAGATGTTCAGCAATGCGACTCCTTCTTCAGGACTACTGCCTCCTGCTCCTGCTCCTTCTCCTCCTCCTCCTCCTCCTCCTCCCCCTCCTCCTCCACCACCACCGCTTTCTTTTCCAACCTTCAGATAGCCAAACCCAACAGTAGCAATTGCAACCAAACCATTTTGAATAACAGCAGAAATCAAACTCTCACCAAAGAAACCTTGTGCCACCACAAGCAAAACAAGCAATAACAGAACGAATGCCAAGGAACCACCTAAGATAAGAATCAGAGCCATGTAAAACAACTGAGTATTTTTGGGAGAAGGAAATGCCTTGTAGAAGTCACGAAGCAGGAAAGAAAAAACAGAAAAAAAAGAAGTAATACCCACTAAAACTGTACTACCCCAAAGAGGCTCTGTTATTACACCAAGCAAAATCCACAGTACGTGATGACATGCAATGAATACTGCTGGGTAAAGAAAAACACAAGAATGAATGTTTTTGCTTGTATCTTCATCATGACCCGATATTAAGTCCCAGTTTTTAAATAGGTCATGACATGTACCATTCCTGCGGTGTTTAATCATACAATAAATAGACCGCCGAAAAAGCACAAACAGCACAAATCCAAAAAATACACGCACATACAAATCTTGTTGAACAGTCGATGTTTTGAAGGCATAAATATTTAAGAATATTCCTGCACCAAAAATGAACAAAGACCAAGACATTACTACTGCAATTTTGTCTTTATCCTTACTTTTATCCCAACTCTGTAGCTTAACTATTATGTGCATTGATACAAACTGACTCATGACTAAACTAATGAACAAAAAGCTCCAACACACTCCATGTAGCAACTGTTTCAGTCCTGAAAAATGTGAAGCCTTCTCCTGGCCTGCAATGACACACTCTGCTGTGTTAAGTCGTGGATCAGGAACACTTGGTATTACTGCTATGTCCTGCACCTACAAAACAATAATATATACTTCATAAGAACGTCTGCAGTGTAACTGCATAAGGATGAGGATCTGAAATTTATTCATGTACCTGAGAGAAATAGGCAAGGGGTTATCTTAGAATCTACTAATTTATCCCCACTTCAATCCCACTCCAGGTGATGTAGCTTTCTCATTGTTCATAATCCAGGGCAAGAAAAAAAATTGGAATCCAGTTGCCCGGTGGGTGAGTACATTTCAGTCTTCAGTTGCCAACACTAAAATATTACTTGCCCAATAGACGCACAATAATAATGATAATGATAATAATACTAATAATAATAATGTAATGGGTTACTCACACGCCCCGTCATACTATTTAATAACTGCACATATAGCATGCATAAGTTTTTACTGCTGTATAATAATGATAATAACAATAATTATTATTGTTATTACTTACAATAATAATAACGTCTTTATTCATCTGATACAGTACATATCAAACGTTACATAAATTTTGAAAAGGGTTAAATAAGGGCTTACAGGAAGAATTTCTCATATTGCTTAAGTGTATTTAAACTTAAAGACTACTAAAAAAAAACTAGTTTTAAAACATTCAGTGTTTATCTAGGGTAACTGACTAGTGCTGCATCTTAATCTGAGGGAGGACCCTTTGAGAACTATTGCTACTAATTTTCTTGAACAGTTTCCCGACACATTTTTCCAGGAGCTCATGGACATTATTGGGGAGCAGGGATGGCACAGTGGTGAGAGCACACACCTCCCACGGGTAGGTACAAAACATGGACCACTCAATCTGGACCCCCTACTGGACCCCCTTTTGGACCCATCTGGACCCCTTCTAGACCTCCTTCTGGACCCCTTCTGGACCTCCTAGTCTTTCCTTCTAGAAAATATGGGCTCCTGATTTAAACAATTAAACTTAGAAGATAACAGGATGAAGTCTACTTAATCAGTGAGCAAAATGCAAAGAAATTCATGAATTCGTGCAGTGTTGTGTCTAGAATAACTAGCAGCTGCAGTTAACTAGGTTTATTTTTTAGAAATCTGGTTAAAATTCCCAAATAACTTAACTCAGTCAAAGGTTGGTTATGGTTGGTTTCTCTACACTCATGGCTAAGGCAGTCCCAGTCTCCCTTCTCAAACGCACTATACATGAATTTCCAAGGCACTTCTTTCAAACATGATGTTGATTTTGTGTAGACATCAGAGTGTTCTCCATTGCTGTCGAATGAATTGTCTTCGAATTAGACTCTATCAGCGTTGTCGTAATAAAACCATGAATTGAAGCCTTGATACCATTGTTTATTATCTACACTGCTCCTCTCAGAGTCGAGCGCTCTATAAATTTATTCTGTTCAAGTTCAAGAAGTATATATATATATGGATAGGTAGCTAGCTAGCTAGCTAGATAGATAGATAGATAGATAGATAGATAGATAGATAGATAGATAGATAGATAGATAGATAGATAGATAGATAGATAGATAGATAGATAGATAGATAGATAGATAGATAGATACATGCAAGTTTCATAATAAGATGCGCTTATTGACAGCAAGCACACTCACTTATAAACTAATAAGATCATACCGTGGAAAGAAAGTATAACATGGCATCGTGTAGAGGGGGGTCACTGGGATAGCCACTGCAGAACTGCGGCAAAGTTATGTAGAGCTCCCTTTTCCGCCTGTTTGGCCAAATCGCCCACAAGGAAAAAATATTCATGGAAGGTAAGGTGATATTTCCTCCGCTGACATACAAACACGACTTACTCCACTTATATGTCCATGTTGTGTTGGCTCCAGCTGGACGAGAATCTGACCCATTCTGCTTAGAACTGTTCATACCGGCTCTACCAGCATTGTTGTTTGGAAACGGACCTCTTTGAGTTCCATTGCTATCCGCTGCTGCCAGGAATGTCACCGTAATATCGATCAGCAAAGATGGGGGAACCACAGAGGGATAAACGGCCTTGGAAATATTGTAATAGTTGTCATACGGAGGTTCGGATGAAATCAAATAACGTTGTATTTGGTTATTGCCTTCCATGCACGTTGTCAGCACGCTCTCAAGGTACAACACTACGATGAAAATGAGCATGATGCACGAGTGACGTGAGGTAACAATTCTATGCGTCATGACAAAGACTGGCATAGACTGCGAGCAGTCTCTCTTTTATTCGAAAATCCGTGGGGAAGTACGCAGAGAAGTCAAATTCCGCAGGTAGTGACTTGATCTTGAAGGGATATAGACGAGAAGACCCTTCTTCCTTCTGAGACTGGGACCGAGTGTCACGATCGTTGAATTCATCTTCGTGCGACTATGGAGCAACTTCAGAATACCCGGCCACTTTATTTACATGTGCCGGTGTGCTTTCAAGAACGAGGTATATAACAATAGTTGCTATTTTTATTGAATGAGAAGCTAATAAGTGGTTGTAGGCAAAAACAAAATGGCGTCGCTGGTCGAGTTTGTATTTGGGCGATGAATTGAATCTACTTCATATTTTGCGTGTTTTACACCGCGTAATATCTCCCTAAGTTATGTAGAAGATGCATCCTGATGGGTAAAACATGCAAGGTAGGTTATTAATTTACTAGCTAAGTGTTTTTCTTTTGCCTTGAGAAATAGGGCCCTCTGATTTATCTCCCGTGTAGCATAGATCATAGGGCCCTTAATAATTTTAGCCTGTCATATTAAATTTAAGGTTAAGACTTCAGAGTTATTTTTGTGTTGGGAAAAAGGCATCTGATTTCTCCCTTAGAGCAATAAGACCAGAGGGCCCTTAATAATATAATTAACTTAAGCTGAACTTAGAGTTATTCTGGTTTGGAGAAAAAGGGGCATGTGATTTATCTCTCACACAGCATAGATGAGAGGTCCCTTAATAATTTTATGGTCTTTTGTATTAAAGATAAGACTAACTGCTTGTTAAATATTTTGGTGTTGAGAAAAAGGGCCATCTGATTTAGCTGGTGTGGCCAGTGGAAAAAAATTTGGTATCACAACATACAACGTTCGGCTGAGTTTTCTCCTTCTGGCATTTCTTGCCTTACAGGTTTATTTAGACCATTAATTTTAGGGACTGGTCATTAAATAAATATGGAGAAGAGGGGGTTTGAGGAGAAATTCTAATATTTGTCAAAATTTCCCTGTGAATCCCATCTTTTAACAAAGATTAATTTTTGAGAATCCCGTCTGGAAAGTGTGGAAAATGTAAAGAGTTTCCCTATTATTTTAAAGGCAAGATAGACATGTACTACATAAATTTTTGTTGGCTTAAAATGATCATATTGTGGCAGACCTACATTACAGTGGAAACCAGGACTAATTAACAAGACTTGTGATTCTTTGTTGAATAGCTTTCGCATCAATTACAGGATAAAATGACATCTAAAAAAGGTTAAAATGACTATGACTTTTATTTCTTGCTCCATCCTTATAATTTGCTTACTGCCTCATGCAGTGTTAATTAAATATTACTCATCATCTGTCATATGATGAACCTTTCTCGAATGGTGCTTTTCTATCATTAAGAAACAATTCTTTTCACTGATACGTGGAGGTTTCACAGTATTGCACATAGCTTTTTTTGGTTGGTCCAAGGTAACGAAGCTATTACTTTCCACTACGGCATTTAAAACACATCCACCTTTTGTTTGTGTTGCGGATTACTGATTGTGGAATATTAGCACAAGCTGGATGATACCATCCACCGCAATGGCCATCACACTGGACATACATAGCATTGTCATCTGGAAGTCGACATGTGCAACAGACTGGAACAGTCTTGCTTGACACTGGAACAAGAACAAGTGGCACTCTTTTTTCTGTTGTTGGAAACTCTATCATATCCAGTGCTTCTAGACAATCCACCAGGTGATTATGCATGGCTTTCTGGTCATATCTTGTTATGGTGGGATTGTTGCCGTGGCATAAAGTGGTTGCAAAGCCTATGGCAAATAGTGCACAGTCATTTGAGCCCTGCTGCTTTTGAACTTTCTCATTGATGATTTGCACTGATTTCCCCCTGTGTAGCAACATTCTGCAGGCATGCCGAATAGCTTTAATGTTGGGCTTTCCAAACAGGCTATCATATACTTTAACGACACCAACAGGGCATGACAGTGTGCTGAACACACCCAGTGTAAACCAGTGTTGATTATTTGCACAAATTCACTTGTTGCAGTTGTCACCAAATTTCCAATTATGGCTGGGTCTTCCAGACCGTCAACCAAGGGAACTTCATTTTTAAGAGCTTTTGAGCAGCCTCTACTTCTGAGTCATGAAGCCAACCACGAGGGTTCAAGATTAGTTTTTTACTGTCAGCATAAAGTGTTATTTTATTTCCTGCTGTTTGGTCTCTGTAATCTATCCACATATCAGGATCAGGAGAGTTTTCGTCTATGATCACTGTATTGTCCTTCTTGTTGCTTGCCAGTGGATGACTAGCTTCTGACAGGTTATCCCCTTTTACTTCAGTCTCTACATCTAGTTTGGCCCATTTGGATTTGACAGGAGAGTGGAGTGCCATATCCTGCCCTCCCCGTTTCAAGCTGCTTGTTCCCTGTGTTACTTTGCCAGTATTTGTCGGAAGAGGTTTAAACATTTGCAAAGGACTGGATGATTCTTTAGGCTGATGTCTTGGTGCTTGTGTGACTGCTGGTTTTACTGTAACAGCAGGATCTGGAGACTTGTCATTTGTGGTGATTACAGGAACATTGAAATTTTGTGAAGGTGAACATGGAGGACTTTTTGGTAAAGGCATTGAATGGCACTCTTCTGGCAAACTTTCTCCTACTATTTCTACCTCTAGCTCCACTTTTTTGCACTTGAAATTTTCAATCGACTTAAGGGGGTCCTCATGCCACCCCTGTTTCAAGTTGTTTGCTACCTGCCCGACTCTGCCTGAATATTTGCTCTTGCGTGTTGCAAGAGGTAAACATTTTTGCAGAAGTTTGTTCTTTGGCTGAGCTTTTGGCGCATTCCTGGGTGCAGATTTTGATGAGCCTTCTTGTTCTAGAATCATACCATTGGATGCCTTTAGTGCTGATTTTTCCATTATCTTGACACAATGTTCCAGGCTCTTTCTAACCTGCACAAGTATATCAGTATCATCGACTATGTAAGTTAGAGACTTTGCTTGGTTCATGGGTTCCCTGCACTAAGCTGCTACTGTCTTCTTAAAACGGCTGGGAATGGGAAGATTTTCTTTATCAACATTCAGTAGGTTACCAGTTTCTTCAGAATTAGCTGTCATGCTCTCCTCTTTGGGAAGGGGAAGGTTTTCTTTATGGGCATTGAGTAGATTATCAATTTCTTCAGAACTAGCAGTCATTCTCTCCTCTTCAGGAACATCTGTTACTGGCAGTGCATTGTTGATGGGAAAGATGAGATCTTCATCAAGTATGAAAAAGGGTGAAGTCCTATAGGCTTCACTTAGATTGTCAAAACCCCAGTCAGGTTTATGTCTGAATATTGCAACCATGTGTTTGCATGGAAGACAGGTGCATTGCCACTCTTTACATGTACATGATGGTGTTGCATCATGTCTACCAAAGGAAACTTTGTACCACACATCTAGTATAGCTGTTTGGCTGTAAACTTCAAACTGACCTTCATCTTTAGAGATCACATGGTTAGGGGGGATGGATTTTGCTAAATCTATCTTTTCCAAACAGTGTTGTACTGTGTGTCGTGGTCTGTTGTGTAGGTAAGGTGGCATCTCCAGATCATACCTTTTGTAGCTGTTGGACAACCTTGTGTTTTGCTCAACATACCTGTAATAATTGTAAATTTATATTGAGTGTCAGTTTGTTAATTCTCTACAAATGATCATAATAATATTTTCAAGTGGAGAGTTGAATAAACACTTCTTTAGTTGAGATCAGAGATTTTTAATTGTTGATGGAGTGGAGGTTCAATTTAAGACAGTTTTCTAGGTTGGGGTGAAAAGGTAAGATTCATCCCTCGTATGACATGCTTGTCCATTGCATTGCACTCTCAGTTATTTTCACAGAACCTAGAATTGTGGATTGGTACTGCGTCCAAGTAATGGAACCCTATGCGTAAACTGGGGAACTACAATGTTGCTCATTTCCTACAGGCATATTTGCTAATACAAAGGCCATAAAAACCATTGTTAGTTTTAACAGAATGATATTCATTATAGCTTACTTAGTATACTTGTCAGGTAGGAATTGTTCAATCAGAATTGTCAGCATGGTACTAAGGTTCACACTTCTGTTTCCTTCCAGGTATTCATGCTTAAAGGATTTGTTCTGCCTTTCAACTCCATTAGTATTCACAGAACACAGAAAGCGATCCTTTTTGAATGCCCACACTCACCGCTAATAAAAAGAAAATTGGAGAAAAGATATAATATCTTCACAGAAATATTATATACCTTAACAAATATGTGGTTGACAGCACAGCAGGTTAGAGTCACTTCAGTTATAGAAATAAATGATTTGTAAGCCCAGTGGATACAGTTTCTTTTTTTGTGTACTTTTGTTATTTTTGGTTATTTTTTGTCATGTTATTTTTTAATGTACTCGGTCATCGAATATAAGAATTCAATTATTATTTGATTTGTACCCCCCTCTTAACAGTATAAAACAAATTGACTATCGGTTGCAATCACCATCTGTGCCACATTAACACTTAGTCAAGGCAATGTTTTACTTGTGGCAGAAATAGCAAATATAGTGTCCTTATTATTGCAACCCTTGAATGCCTAATTCTTATACAATGCAAAGTGCACATGTGTAATAAACTGTTCCCTTGATACCTTGTGCTCTCTTATCCAAGTATCGTGGAACCAAGTTCAAGCAGCTTTTAGTTCTGGCAGTAGCCATATCTCCCATTCCTCCAGATCTGCCAGAGCCTTGTTGTACTCTTTCACAATATCAGCATAGGCAATTCGTCAGAAATGACACAGGATCTCCTTCTTGAATGGCGTAGCACCATTGGCACCTTTAGAGAGCCACCTCTCCCAAGATTATTCCCGGTGGAAATCACATATGAACACTTTGCAATCTTAATAAAAACAAGGTTAATACTGTGACTCATTTACTGATTATTTTTTCATGTAAAAAAAATCACTTTTAATTAAAATAAATACAATAAATAAATGAATAAATAAATTGATTAGGTACACTGTGATCTACTGCGGTATCAATAACAATATTTTTAAGTCATTCTAAAGATTTGCCACTTTGGATCAGTGATGTACTGTATTTTCTCACATAATAAAATTCTACTTTATAACATCCACCCACTGCTATTCAGTACCCATTTAAAATAAGTAAAAAATGAATTGTATGTGCTGGTTACTTTTTTTGAGGAGGTAATGGTTAGCTTAATATAATAATATTGAATTGTTAATGGATCAGGTATTTAGAGGAGTAACTGGTTCATGAAAGTTTTTGTTATTTACTCTGGGACCCATCTAAAAACTGGTTTAACCAGTTCGTGATAGCAAGAAGCCTGGGTACTAGAGCTTGGTATCGGAAGTGAAGTCAAGAAGACACAAAGACGAAACCACACACGTGATGATCAAACCACATAACGAAGATACCACACAACATAACAGCGTAACCACATTACATCATGACAAGAGCACAAAACATAACTTAGAAACCTCAGTACATCACGATAAAACCACACCACGTAATGAAGTTATTACACAACATCATGATAAAAACACGTCACTTCAGGACTACATTACAAGACAAAATGAAGAAACCACAAAACATAATAAAGTAACTACGACACATAATGAAGAAACCACACAACACAATGAAGTAACTACAACACATAATGAAGAAACGACACCAAATAATGATAAACAACCACATACGAAAGTTATGGCTTTCCACAGCTTAGGCCCAGAAGTCGTGCCGTGCCGAACTAAATTCAGGAATTAAGTTCGACAAAAGCACGCAGAAGCACGGCGTCTGAATCAAACTTTTGAATTAAGTTCGGCAAGCAATTAAGTTCGACAAACTCTGCCGTACTACACGACTCTGGCACGGCAGCGATTCAAACCCCCCCCCCCGGGGGGGGGCTACTCCCTTATATGGGCTATATAGGTATGTGCGGCCCCAAAGGGTATGGTTATTCAACTGTTTTGGTCATAAATAGGGTATCGATTTTAGCTGATTTTGGCTATTTTGGTCATAAATAGGGTATGGTTTTTGCACTCTAGCCTTGATATGGGTATGTTTTTAAAAAGAAGCCACTTTTTCGTCATTATCGAAAAGAAAATCAACAAAAGCCTTTCACAAATTATGTTTACGGTAATTTAACATTGGTCTGAACTAGGGAACTTATTATAACGCAGGTCTGAAACAGTGTTTTCATTTAAGGGTTAGGTCATCAATAGGGTTTCGAATTTTTGGTCAGGTCATAAATAGGGTAGGGAATATCGCAGATTCTGGTCCTAAATAGGGTAAGGGTTTTTGGGAAGCGGGCCGCACACCCTCACCCGATTTTTCTGGGAGTACCTTCCCCCCGGATTCAAACGTCGTGCTTCTGTTGCGCCAAACAAAATTCATAAATTATATTAATATATTTTTGGCGGGATTGCGTTCCCACGGGGAGTTAGGAGGGGAATTGTTACGAGGCATCAGTAAATTCCAAATTTGATTCGACTCTGGCATGACGTTAGCCTGCGAACGCAGACGTATTTCCGGCTGTCGCTTGTCTCCGCCGTAAAATAACGTCTGCGAACCCGAACCAGGAAACGATTTCTCTGACGTAAGAATTTTAAGCCAATCACAGTTTAGCTCAAGTAACCCCAGAACTACTGCGCGAGGTATTCGCTGCGAGGAGCACTCAAGTTTCATTGCATCATGGAATCTGATTGGCCAAAGAGAAACAAAAGTCATTACGTCACAGAAATCGTTTCCTGGCTCGGGTTCGCAGACGTTATTTTTCGGCGGAGACAAGCGACAGCCGGAAATACGTCTGCGCTCGCAGGCTAGCACAGAGTTGTTTTTCTGCCGTGCCATAGTCGAACCAAATTGATCAAAATCTGCGATTTTTTGCTACCCTATTTATGACCTGGCTAAAAATTGATACCTTATTTGTAGCCTGCGTAGCAAGCGTTTCCGTGGGGTTTGGAAGCAAAGAAAGACCGAGGAACGGGATTTTCGGTGTTTTGCCTGCGCGGAAAATGGGGCGAGAGCCAAAAAAACAGAAAGAAGGGGGTGGGGGAGGGCAAGGAAGGAAGGAAACGCTTGCAGACAAACCCCTGGATTTTGAAAACCCTCGTGATTGGCTGGGCTAGTCCAATATTATTGACATATGTCGATCAAAGGTATTAAACTTCTGAGTGCCAGAAAAAAGAGGAAGACGCGTTCGAAGCTTGTTTACAAAACGCTTTAACTTTTCTCGCCGAACGAGGATTTAGTCGTGAGCTTCGACAGTACGGTAGAAATCCTTTAGTGCAATACGGACGCTTTGGTTTTTCGAAGCCTGCACATTATTGCAGAAGCAAGTGCGACACAAATATTTGCAGCTGTTTTAATTTTACATCACTTTCTTGAATGCCACATGCGCCAAGGACAAGATAATAAACCACGGGACAGAAAATGCGCACTACTGCGTGGAAAAACCTAGTGATTTCGTCTGGCTTGTTACATAGCAACATGTTTTCGTAGGTACTCTGACATTTCATTAGAAGCATTTTTGTTGACAGCATTTGGAACCTCTGGGTACAATTCTGAATGATTTGTTATAGTGTTAGCTACGGCAGGCTGTCTATAAAATCAGGAAGATGGAACATTCCGGAACATCCCGGAACATTGAATAATTATAATAATTATGAGAAAAATATGCAAGATTAATTTTTCAAAAATTAAATTAAACAAAAATAAACTGGTATCAGCCCGGAAAACAAAAAGCAAAACAAAAACGGTACAAAACAAAACAAAAAAATAGAAAAAAGAAAGAAAAATGAAAATGACTGCAATGAGTGACGGCTCGCAACTTAGAAGACTAATCCATTCCTTCCAGTCGCTCGCCATCAGTTTAATCACGTGGCTGTCTCTTATTCCCAGATTTCGTTGTTCATAGAAAACCAAGGTGGTGGCGTTCGAACGCTTTAATCAGGCCGAAAAATACGGGTACACGAGTGTGATTTCTTTATTCAATTCATTGCGTATACACGATTTTTCATGAAGAAATAGTTTCTCAATGAGCTAGAAATAGAAACTCTTCGGCATTGAGTTTCCTGTGTGAACTAGTTCGGACTGCTCAAGCTGTGATGACAGTGTAAACAAATACAAACACAAAATTTAAAAACATTTGGCGACGCACTGTCTTACAGGGTAGCTGGTCAAAACTTTATTGTCTCAAGAAATATTTGTTACAAGTGTTGGCGATCTGATATTTAATTCAAAGTGTCGCCAAAGGTTCAAATGCCTGTCCTGGAAAATGTTTTCTCCAGTACAAGTTAATTCTTAATTAATTAAAAACACTTTTACCGTAGGCTATAATCTATTCATCGCTAGTTCGACTTCACGTGCAGATCGTTATCTGACATTCGATCAAACTTAGTTTTCTATCGAGCCATTCGAACGAGGTTGCCTATTTACCGAGTTAGGATTTCGAGTTGGATTTCGAGTTGGGTTTCGAGTTGGACTTTCGAGTTGGATTTTCGAGTTGGATTTTCGAGTTGGATTTTCGAGTTGGATTTTCGAGTTAGATTTTTTGGCGGGATTTTTTTGACGGGATTTCCAATAAATTTTTAGTGGTTTGATGATCATTTAAATGGTTGACAGGCCAAACACGACTCCTATTGGTCAAGATAGAGCTAGCCAATGGCGTAATGTACTTTTCGATCCTTATTTGTTTGAAGCTCGACCTCGTTATTTTTTTATTTTTTTTTTTAACGGCATTTTTTTCTAGATTTCTAGGCACTCGATGGATAATCAGTGACATCAGTGTAAAATGGGGTTGACAAGCCTACACGACTCCTACGGTTAGTGACATTTGTACATTTGCCGTTCTCTGTACGGTCAATCGACCTTTTTGTTGCTTCACTCGTGTTTATGAAGGGCACTTCATGTTGTGTTATAAAGAGGAATTTTACGTAGAGTTGAGCCGTAAGACCGTGCTATGGCAAATGTTTTAGAGGTCATAGGTCTGCATGATTTCCGCTCTTATCTGCATGTCGCTTCGTCGAGTTTGACACCCTTGTAATTTGCCATGTGTTTGTGCCTTTTTTAGGCTCATTGATATTGTAAGATATGTTTATAAGTCTCCATGTGTTTGCTTTCGAGGGACAAAATATGAATTTTACTTACTTGCATTCTACATTGTGACGTCGGGCCGGCTGTGATTAAAACTGTTTGCAAGTATAGTGGGTAGATTCTTATCACGGATATTACATCATTTGTCCTGGTACGTTTTTCTTCTGAGACGCCGTAGCTTTACTTCGAGAAAGCTATACGTTTCTCCAGAAACATTCTTTTGTTCCTTGCAACTATCTGATCGAACTTATGTATAGGTGCTCGATGTATAGGTTTATTCCTCCTTTTGGTCGTTCTGGCACCACGTGATTCAAATGTAGCTGTTTACGCCCAATAAAAAGGCAAAACACTAACCCCACCCCTACAGGAATTCTTTTGTTGGCTGAATTGGACTGGAAATCTACGAGACGGTTTACGGACAAACTCGCCGATTCGTTGCAGCTGGATTACTCGTAAAAAAAACCGACTCTACATCCTTACTCGAAAATCCAACTCGAAATCCTAACTCGAAAATCCAACTCGAAATCCTAACTCGAAAATCCAACTCGAAATCCAACTCGAAATCCTAACTCGGAAGTTAGTTTGTCTCCATTCGAACGCCACCAAAGTAGACCAAACAACCGAAGTACGCGCGTGAACGCACTGCTCTAATCTTTGACCGGAAAGGCTGAGTCTGCACTTGGTGGGTCATAGTGCCAGGCGTTCCTAGCGGAGAGCGCGAAACTGGGGATGATAATTGCAACACGAAGACGGAACAGTAGTGACAAAACTATGGCCACTGACTTAACAAGCAACTGTATGATGCTTATACGAACACCTCAGATGTTGAAGAAATCGGGGATCAACAAAGGAAACGCAATGAATTACCTGGTATTCGTCGTTACCGAATCGTCCAGGTTTGTGCTGTAAAGCCCCGTGACGTGCTTGGTCGAAAAGAAGAGGAGCCTGCACTCATTGTGGTCAGTTGAAGGAATACCCAACGCTCCCTACCCCCCAAAATATCTTTTCATATTTCGAGCTAATACCAGTTTATTTTTGTTTATTTTATTTTCGAAAATTTAATTTTACATATTGTTCTTATAGTTATCATAATCATTCGATGTTCCGGGTTGTTCCGGAATGTTCCGGGATGTTCCGGGATGTTCCATGTTCCTGGTTTTATCGATGGCCGCTGCTGCATGCCAGTTTTTGTCACACATTTGCCTTACCAAAAATTTAGTCGTCTCGTCGCGGGGAATTCTTACGAGGACATTTCCAGAGTTGGTTTTAGAAACAACTTTGACTTGGACGCCGCCTAGGGGAAGATTACCTTTATTCAGATACTGGTCAAGACTATCGGTATTTTCCCTCTCAGATGCTTAAAGCCTAGCCTGCGAACGCAGACGTATTTCCGGCTGTCGCTTGTCGCCACCGAAAAATAACGTCTGCGAACCTGAGCCAGGAAACGATTTCTCTGACGTAGGAATTTTAAGCCAATCACAGTTTAGCTCAAGTAGCCCCAGAACTACTGCGCGAGGTATTCGCTGCGAGGAGCACTCGAGTTTCATTCTGTCATGGAATCTGATTGGCCAAGGAGAAACAAAAGTCATTACGTCACAGAAATCGTTTCCTGGCTCGGGTTCGCAGACGTTATTTTCGGCGGAGACAAGCGACAGCTGGAAATACGTCTGCGTTCGCAGGCTACTCGAAGCCTCTCTTGCCCAGATTCCAAAGTTTTCCGAGAAGACTTTCCGTTGTTTGTTTTTATTACAGGCGATAACACTCGAACCGATTTGCGGATCTGGAGTTTCCAGCAAACGCTTCTTTACTAGAGTTGCCTTTGTAGGAGTTGACTTGCTAATTTTACCTTGTATCGATTCCTGGACGAATGAATACAGTGGTCCAAGATTTCGAATCTTACGAGCACAAGGATTACAAACGCGCCTTGAATACTTCTCACATTTTAACTTTCTGGCAGATTTGCGCTAAAACTTCACCCTTGCAGTCCTTCCTTTTAGACGGATTGAGTAGAAATATAGGTTAAAGTTTGTTTAGGTTCAAAGTTCACTTCTGCTATGTACGAAAGCCGAGGAGGGACTTCAGACTTCAGACTTCAGACTTCAGACTTCAGACTTCAGACTTCAGACTTCAGGCTTCCGACTTCAGACTTCAGTCTTCAGTCCTCAATCTTCAGTCGTAGACCGGATCTAATTCTATCCGGTGAAAGTGTTTTTTAAATCTGTCATCTTGCGTTGTTATGTTTCTTGTCTGAGCCTATAGTGTACAAATGCGATGTTAACAACGAAATTGCCTAAATACCGCGAGAAAAATGGTTCGTTTTCCTATAAACACGCGTGTATCCTCCATGCTACGACAATTTACATGAACACCAAGAGCATCAAATATAGCCACTTTGCATAATTTGAATAGCCTCGTTTTTATGTTTTCAGACGGAGGTTTTTCACATGAAAAGAAGGCTCGGGATGTATAAGGTATTGTTATTCAAATATCATGTACATTTAGACTTTTTTGCAAAGTGTCTATGATCCTGCCGCTTCTTTATTGCTCGCTCCTCTTTTTCTAGACTGCATACCCAACATACCCAATTCAAGACCAAAGTGGCCAAAATCGATACCCTATTTATGTCCAAAACGGCTGAAAAACCCTACCCTTTGGGGCCGCACATACCTATAAAGCCCAAATAAGGGTGTGCTCCCCCACCCCCCCCCCCCCGGGGTTAATTCACTCTCATTTCACTGCAGTCAATCAATCAGTACTTAGTGTAAGACCTCGCTGTTATGACCCGACGTTTTCTTTCCATTTTCCAGGCGGGTAGCCTGCTGAACGGGACGATTAGCGGAGCGTGATACAAGTCGCGCAAGTGGTCGCGCTCCGCGCTCGTGTATCGCGTTTCGCTCTCTGCCCCGCTAATCCGCCTGTTCTGCAGGCTACAGGCGGGTAGATTGTGCAAGCGAGCGAGCAAACGAGCGCTCCTGAAGTGAGCAAACAAATTGAGAGAGGCTGGGAGGGGTGTTTTTTCCCCACCCCTCCCCCTGCTACATTCATCGCACTCTCTCGCAGTTTCGTTCTCTTCGAGTACTTTTGCAAATATTGAACACCTGCTACGTACTGAGCCAAGAAGCTGTAATAGTTCTACCACCTTTAGTAACTGTAGCAGCTGTTGAACCTATAAGTAGCTGTAGACCTGTAGTAGCTGGATTTAGTTGTAGAACCTGAAATAGCTGCAGCAGCTGTAAAACATTTAGTAGCTGTACTGAAGTGTATTAGTATAGTGATCCCGTAGTAACTGTAGCTTGTGAACAGGCTAGTTGAGGATGGGGCGAAGAGAAAGCGGGAGAATGAGGATAGCAGGTCCGTGGCCGGAAAAAATTAGGAACTTTAAGAAAACCACAACGGCAACGGCAACGGAGTCGTCGCTGAACAAAAGATTTAACCCTTTTCATCCTGGTCACGCATATACGCGTACTTAATGGTCGTGCTCTTTGTACCACTTGTGGCGTCATCAATTTAAGAGCAATTCTCCAGGAAAGTGAAGCAAAGATGGAAATGAAAATTTTTAACCCCCCTTCACTTTTTGTGTGGAGGTAGGTTACCTGGGGGGATGAACAAAAACAGCCATATTTGGATCGGCAGGTGTGTCGTTGCCATGGTAACCGCACTTGATCAGGTCGGCCTGAGGTCTATGTTTTGACCAAAAAATTCACCCTCAAGAAGTAAAAATAAACGAGTCTGGTTCTCGGGTGCATGTGAACCAATTTAAATGAAATTCATACAGATGGTAGAGCCACTCTCCCAGTTTATAAAATTCGCCGTTCAAGTATTTTGGGTGTCATAATCAAGAATAAAATGCTCTTCCTACTATCTTGCCTGTCAGCCATTTTGATAAGCAGGAAAAACAAGCACAACCATATTCGCAATTTCTCCGAAAGTACTCTTTCCCAAAAGACCAAATTAGCAGCAGAGCAGTCAGTACATAGATATTGAAGTTTCTAAATATGATAAAATCTTTTTGGGTAAAATTATATTCTGGCCATGGGTGTTGAAGACATCCGAGGCAAGTTGCAAAAAATTGCGAAATTGGAAGTTTTGAAGGCTTTACTATTTGGCTCAAACAGGCTTTAGATAGAGAATATCGGCTTCAGAAGTATTTTCTATCATCTTATCTGTTATCTACATTTGATTGATTAGGTTTTGGCCAAGGAATTTGATGAAATATAAATTGAAACAAAGCCTACCTTGCAACTTTTGGGAATTTCTTCAGGATGCTTTTGTCTTATAGTACATGATGGGTCTCTCCTCAGTTCGCTCGTTCCATTTTCTTGACCAAATCTTGAGACTCTAGCGGAAAGGTCAAATCTAACTGGCTAGCCTCACCGAACATCTGCTTTTCGACCATAGATGATGATGCATTAACCCGAATAAAGAACAGTCGAACAGGTCAAACACAGTCGTGTGTCGAGTATCGAAATAATTCATCAACACAATCCATCCAGGAAGTTAGATAGATTCATCAAGATCACAGCTAAGCAAATGCATGTCTGCGACGATTCTAAATTAAGTCTTTGGCTAAATCGAGCCGTACGTTCCGTGGTGCATGGTTGAGAAGTGGAGAAATCGTTGTTTACGATCAAGCGTATGTAGACCGGCAATGCGAGGAGCAAAACTGCCGACCGGATGTACTTTTAAAATGCGATATACGCGCTTTTTGTTTGTTTGTTTTTGTAGCTTCAGATAAAGCGACATTGTCGCAATAGCATTGTCTCTTCTTTAGATATTTTTGGTACAATATATCATTGATAGAGGGATAAAAGGACGACTTTTGATTCGCTTTTATGACTGTTTTACGGTGGTGAATAAAGAGGACAAAAGAAAAGCGGGCACTGATCATATTACGCAACCTGCTTTACTACACTGGATCAAGTTTATATAAGAGAGGATACGATTTATCATCCCTTGGTTTAGCTACAGTAAATCCAGAAGTACTGACAGGTGTTAGAATATGTTCAGGTTTTCGTTAACAACAAATGATGCGCAGGCTTGAATGAGAACAAGGAAGTTAGTTTTTCTAAGAACTCTTGGACCGTCGAACTCTGTCTGTCTATATAGGTATGCAAAAAAAAAAAAAAAAAAAAAAAAAAAATTCATGCTGTGCGTGCCAAAAATGCAGATTGCACTTGTACCCATTCAACGAAAAATAAAATTCACCGTGGGGCACTGTGGTACGTATGAATCCGAGTTAGACTTTGCACCTAAACATTTCAACCTTGTTCCTACTTTCCGAGGGTATGAGATTGCTCAACGTTTAATTTCTCTTTGATGCTTTTATTCGGTTTTTCGGTTTTCTTTTTTTTGTTTTGTTTTGGCCTTCTTCACCGTTGCCATTGTAAAACAACCCCATAGACTACGAGTAGTCCCTCTTTCGCTTAGTTCGTCGTGCGTGACACGAAAGAAATTCGCGAGAAAAAAATGGCCGCGCGAAATCCTGGGGGCTAGGAGCGCGCGAAAGGAGGGACTACCGCCTAAGCCCAAGAGTTTGCCCTTTCACGGCCGAGTGATTTTTCGGTGTAGGATTTCTCATCTCGACGTCCTCTTATTATCGCCTGTTATCAATAGCCCCGGGAGATCTGAATAAAATTGCTCTACTCTACTCTTCAAGTATCCAGGCAAAAACATATGCCGTGAGAAGTATATCTTCGTTCAGTGTTCGTTCAGCGAAACTGTCAAAGAAGTTTTAAAAAGAAGACGGCGAATGAGGCCTCTTGTAACGATTTTCGCTGCGTCTAAAAGTTATTGCGAAAATTTCAACAGAGTTTCAACCGAGAATTTACACTATACATTATACATTATACATTATACATAGGAGATCATCCAACTGCGGTGAAATGTTTGCCGATAGCAGCGGAAAATTTCAGGTGAATGTCCGGCGTCAAGTGAGAGTCCGGTTCAATCTTTCAAATGGACGGCAGAAAGGCCAAGCTCAATGAATTTATATTCGCTGACTTAGACGATGCTGTTGAGCGACGAAATCACTAACACCAGCTAACACGCTCGCAGTCGGGGTGGAGGCAGAGAGCTTTGCCAAACAAAACACTGGATAAATTTAAATCCTTCCAAAGCGCCTGTTGGTAGATTCGCAAGAACATCACGGCTTGCGAAGCGCGATTCCAACGCTTCGATTTGCTCCGGTTCCAAAACATTCCTGCAAGACGTCACAGGTATCTCGAATGTTGACAACACGTTGTCAACGCTCCTAACATAAGCCAATCATATTTTTGCGTTGTGAGAGCAACGCATAATTCAAACTCTTGGGCTTAGGCGGTAGTCCCTCCTTTCGCGTGCTCCTCGCCTCCAGGATTTCGCGCGGCCATTTTTTTCTCGCGGTTTTCTTTCGCGTCACGCACGACGGACTAAGCGAAAGAGGGACTACTCGTAGTCTACATTACAAGAGGATATCATTACACTTAATCCGGTGTTACATCCCATTACATTATGTTACATCCGGTCAGCAGTCGTGCTTCTCCGACTTCCGGCCTACGCGTTCAGTTTATTCACCATTCTTGGCTTATCGACTATCGCAATATCTGACTCGATTTTAGCCAAAGACGTTACTTTGGATTGTTCAAAGGCATGCATTTGTTTTGTACATTGATCTCGACAC
Source organism: Orbicella faveolata (assembly GCF_042242905.1). NCBI lineage: Eukaryota > Metazoa > Cnidaria > Anthozoa > Scleractinia > Merulinidae > Orbicella > Orbicella faveolata. The sequence continues at coordinate 15,013,116 of NW_028301547.1, read as the reverse complement.
ATTTACTTTACTTCCTGGTTGGATAATATTGATGAATTTAGGTGCTCGATGGCAGAAATCGCAAGTATTACGACCATGTTTTGACCTTGTCAACTATTCTTTGTCAAGTGTATGCGGACTACTTGTATCATCATCTCTGGTCTGAAACACGGCAAACTGGATATTCGATGGGAGTAACCGTTAGATTAGAGTCTGTCCTAGATTTTGGTCAAGAAAATGGAGCGAGCGAAGAAGAAACACTGGAGAGAACCACGCGACGAAAGCATCCTGAAGAAATTCCCAAAACCTTCAAGGTTGGTTTTGTATCAATTCATATTCCATCAAATTCGTTGGCCAAAACCTTATTAACTAAATGTAGGTAACAGACAAAATGATAAAAGATACTTTTGAAGCTGATTTTCTCTCTCTAAAGCCTGTTTGAGCCAAATACATGAGCCCACCAATTTTGCAATTTTTTGCAATTTGCCCCAGGTATCTTCAGCACCCATGGCCAGAATATAGTTTTCCCCAAATTGATTTTATGATATTTAGAAACGTGAATATCTGTGTAATCTGTGCTGCTAATTTGGTTTATGTAGAAAGAGTACTTTCGGAGCAATTACGAATATGGTTGTCCTTGGTTTTCCTGCTTGTCTAAATTGCTGACAGGGAACATAGTAAGATGAGCATTTTCTTCTTGTTTATAAAACCCAAAATATTTTAACGGCGAATTTTATAATCTGGGAGAATGGCTCTTCCACCTGTATGAATTTCATTTGATTTGGTTCACATGCACCCGAGAATCAGACTCGTTTACTTTTACTTTTTGAGAGTGGAACTTTTGCTCAAAACATGGTCCTGAGGCCGACGTCATTTAGTGCGGCTACCATGGCAACGATACATTTGCCGATCCAAATATGTTTGTTTTTGTTTATCCCCCAAGGTAACCTACCCCCACACAAAAATTGAAGGGAGGTTAAAATTTTTCATTTCCAACTTTGCTTCACTTTCTTGGAGAATTGCTCTTAAATGTCACCAGATGTTCTTGGTAAGCAGATGGTAGAGCTAGGATAGATCTATCCGCACAACAGTCAGTTTTGGATATCGACGGCATTCTGACGTAGCAAATTGAAAAACAACCTTCTCAGTTTTGGTACAAATGTGGTGGTAAAATGGCCCATTCTGGGTTGTTAGCGGAGAGAGAGGGCCTACAACTAGACATGCTGCTATATACAGGAATTCTCGATGTGTTAAACTTCCTCGATAGTTCGGTAATCAAACTTTGCCCGTGTTTTCACGAGAGACTACCTAGGTTTTGTTTTAACTTTTCAGAAGTGAAATTTTTAATCGTGTAAACGCAGTAGTAAACCTCAGTAAACGTCAGCAAAATCAAAAGTAAGTCAACTCAGGTTTGTCGACAGTTGAACGCCTCATCAGGCATGGTTTAGCTCAGTAACCGACGGTAACCAAGGAAAAGAAGACTGTGTCTCGAAATCTTGGCGGCAAGTGTTCATGCGTTCAGCGCGTAAAGTATTGTGTACAGAAAAAGAGTCAACGGGCAAAAAAACTAAATTAACTAACGTTTAGGTAAAGAAATCAGGAACTGCCGTTTGTTTTCCTTTCCTCGTCAAGTGCCGTAAGCGTTTCCTTTCTGTTAGAAGGTCAGCTCAGCAGCAGGATACGTGCAGGGGCAAGAAGAAAACCCATTGGTCACAAAGAGGGAGAGAGAGCGAAAAAATCATAATCGAGATCTATGGAGAAGAAAAGCAAATGTTAGAATTCAAAGCGGCCCCGAGTAAGGAGAAGTACTACTAAACATCTAAGCAATCCGGGCTCCGCGGCAGATGCCGTTTCAGGTTTTTTGTGAAAGAAAAAGGTGTTCTGTGAAATATCAAAATTTTCTTTCCAATATTCATCTACTGGGCGCTTATTAACTTTTCCTACCTGCAGGGTGGGTGCTTTATTCGATTTCCAAAGCTAATCGAACCTCATCGAACATTCTAAACCATCAAATGAGATTTTTGAAAAGTCTCTCTTATTATGCAAGAACGTAACAAAACGAACCATAGAAAATAAATGTAACTTCAATTGAAACAACATTTCATGATCTACTACTTGTCACTACTGTTCTCATCCCATAGAGTCTTTACAACAGAGTCATATAACAAACCGAGCAGTGCAATGAACTGAAACAAAGTTGATTCCAAAGTAACATTTTGTGGCTGCTTTTTTTCCCGTGAGATTTTTACAATACGACGAATTTAGAAGCCTATTTGATGGGCCGATTAAAATAAGCACCAAAATTAATTGTTTATGTTAATGTTAACATGTATGACATGATCAATATCTTACTTAATTTAACAAATAAAGAAGCCTAAGCCGTGTATTACACTGTGATAAAACACGATGGGCATTTGAGAACACAAGGGAAATGTAGAAAACCCGAGTCCGGACTCTGTTTTAAAATAACTGAGATACTACGCAAGCTCTGATTGGTCAATAGTGTTGCTAAACCTATGTTCTATTGTACCGGTCAACCACGGTTCCCGATCTATGGCAGCTCTACGCGGGAACTAGAGAACTCGGAACTCTAGCGATAACAAATGTAATAAACAGTTTTGGCTTTCACTGGCTGAGATATCAACGACACGAATATCTTTCCATTCAACATATACATGGACAGCTCGTGATTTACAAGCTTTTCTTGTGTTCTCCCAACATCCCGTGTGGTTTATTGCGCCGGTAAACCATAGAAAGAGTGGTCTATTGCTTAAATAAAACATGGGTTTATGACCAATCAGAGCACGCGCAGGGCCCAATCTGTATTATAATAGTGTAATACACGGCTTAGGCCTCTTCATTTGCTTTATGATATAGATTTTACACGCGCAAAACAATAAAACATCCTTTTTCTATGCTTTATACTCTGATAAAACATGGGTTTTTGACCAATCAGAGCGCGCGCAGGGTCCTATATATCTATATTATAATTAACAAATAAAGAAGCCTAAGCCGTGTATTACACTGTGATAAAACACGACAGGCATTTGAGAACACGAGGGAAATGTAGAAAACGCGAGCCGCAGGCAGTGTTCTCAAATGTACGGAGTGTTTTATCACGGTGCATGTAATATCCTCTATATATCTCTCAGTTAGTACGAGCGCTGAGATTGGTCAATTTAGCGGGCCGTATTCTACTGTACGGCCCGCTAAAATTTAAAGCTGTTTTCTTGCCAAAATGTCTCGTGGTTTATCACCAAGTGTTCTTAACTTTTATAGCAGGTAAAAGTTTAAAACTTTCTTTTACTTCTAAAATTGTGTATAACACGTGCTAACGACTCAAGAGTCACTTAAGGTGGCTCCATAGGGTAATCATTTATCACGTTGCGCGCGCTAGTGTTATGTTTTGAATGCTGTTTTTGCATTCCTTTTTACACCCAGTCCTTTCAAACTTATTAAATGTAATAAGCAATGATGATATGTTGGTTTATTATCATATCTGTTAAAATCTTGGCTTTTAATGCTGAATTATAAATACCCAAACAAATGCGTGGTTTACCGTTTTTGTGGCTTTATTTGTGATTTCTTGAGTTTCCTTAGTTGAAATTTTCCAAAATTTTTACAGTACATTGAATACGGTGGGATACGAATTTTAAAAACGAAAAAAGTAAGGTTTGTACTGGCAGTTTTTTAGATGTTTGCAAATTTATGTCTTTTACCGCTGCAGAAAAACTGGTCAGATAGATTTCGCTGAAAAACGAGCTCCAACTAAAGTTAAATATTTATTACCTGTCTGCCAAATTTTACGGAATTTCACCGTAGGAAACGCGAGAAAATTCTTTTTGTGCCCATGTTGACGTCATAAAATATCGAAAAACACTGACGCTTTCCTTCAAGCGCGCGCAGATTACTTGAGCTTTCGTCCTAAGCGCGCGTGCGATCGTAAAACTATAGGTGGCTTCCGCGTGAATAGAAATCGTTCCCGAACCCGGCAGACACACAGTAGAGATATAATAAATATCTTCGCGCTTGGGCCATAAATCGATGAGGAAAAAACTCGGTCCGTATCTCAGGACGGCCCTCGAACTCGGTTAGTAAAAGGTATCTATAAACTAGGAAGTAGAAAAAGAGTGTCTCGTCCTAATTCCCTTTTTAAGCGATGACGTATTGTGTGACGTCATCGCTTTAAACACGAAGGCGCGCTATATAACGAAGTCTTCTCTGAGAAGACCGAGGCTCATTTGTCACTCACCGTTGACGTGCGCGGGTCAAATTCAAAATGGCGGGCGATTTGAATACACGAAAGGTAAGCTGTAAGTGAATTAAAGTGTCTTTGCTGTCTTTACTTGCCATAAAAATGAAATATCTTTATCTAAACCAAGTAGTACTTCTCAGATTACTATTTTAATGGATGAATCTCTAATCGATGTGCTCACCGGTTGGCTTACCGTGAACAACGGGGAGATCGTTCGTGTAGAGAAACCACGAAAAAAAAAATCAACACCAGGTTAGTTTGCTTTTCAAGGAATAATATTTACAACAGGATTATAAACTGATATTGTACCACTATTCGCAATGTCTATGCGGATAATTGTTCTATTTGTAATCTCAAGTCCGATCCCAGTGGGTATTGTAGAATAGTGTCAGAGCGTGAAGCATAAATATTCATTGCCCCCGTTTGCAAAGCAGCGGATAAATATTTCTGCGCGATATTTTAGGTCAGACTTTTTAATCTAACTTGTATGCCTTTTTCTTCTAACTACGAAATCCTTTCTTGGCATGTTAAGTTTGCTAAAACATAATTTTACCCGCCATTTGCAACGTTCTCTAACGATGTCCTTTAGTAGCGCTTTACCACTGAGTTCGAAACAGGTTATGTTCTCACGCATCGATATAATCTTGTTTTCTTTGACAGTTTCCGAAAAAACCGAAGCCGCCGACAATACACCAGCAACATGTGTCTAGCTGCAACGCGAGGTCGTTAGACAAGAGATCGACACCAGACAGACACAAAATCCTCCGCACATAAATGAAACACACGCATCTGTCACGCATGAGATGTGTGTATATTGTCGTTCGTCCCCATGTGTTCTCTTCGGTGAAACCTTGCCGTCCCGTTTGAGAGCGTTTGGTCAGCCTAGAATGACGAACCACGTGAAGCGGAAGGGGGAATATAAGTCCTTTTATACCATTCTAAACCGCCGCGGTTTATGGCGTGGTCCATTTACATAGCCGGGAAAGAAGCATTGGGATGTTACGCGGAAGACGTTCGGGAGGTCATGCCAGTTTGTGTTGTGGAAGATGTAAGGAAACGGTGGCCAAATCCTGACGGAGTGCCCTACTGTGGTCACCGTCGTTCATAAAAGCAGCATTACACTGCTCCATCAGCATTTCCCTCCTTAGCCATAACACTCATGACAAGAAAACTCACTAGACAATTAAAAATAGTCTACATTTATTTCCAAAATGGTAACGCACAAGTTATAACTGCGGACTCGGATCAGACAGTCTGTTATAAATTGCGACTATTTTCAGCAACTTTATGTGTTTATATCAAGATTAAGAAAGTTTTAATTTATTGAGACAAAGCTTTTGTAAGAAGATAAATGGTTTTTCAGCCGAATAATGGATGACTTCACTGGCCCCAGTCTGTGGCATTTAACGCTTTCAGTGTTTTGGATATCCCTACTGGGGATACCCAAAACACTAGCTAGGGATATGGGTACGGGGATACCCAAAACACGAGGATACCCAAATCACTGTGACACCGGCGAGGGTAATTTTTTTGGTTTCTAGGGGAGTGGGAAGGCCGTTTTTTTGCATAATGTCTTTAATGCGGCATTTATATAACTACTGGTCTATATAAAATTTACGGATTGGTAGCGCAGTTTTACTTTTGCCAGTCTTGAAGTGAATTGAATGAGCATTGTCTGAACTGAATGAGCACTGTATGAGCATTGTATGAGCACTGAAGTATACTGTTTACAGTAGTTATAATGAAGTCAGGGTACGATTCATTTGCAGTTTTCAGTTTTTTATGAAGTTTTGGAAATGTGCTGTTTTATATTTTTTGTCAACGACAGAGTGGTTGTGATTAAACAATCGATAATCGTTTTGTCAGGGTAAAGACAATACGAATGTTCATTGATGACAAGTATACGGTTAAAACAACAAATTAATTTTCGGTGAGGTACTTAGCGTTGCCAAATATCTTTAAAGATAATAAGGTGTCGATTTCAGAGAGAGAAACTTGTACTTTGCAGCTTTCCTTTGCTGTTTGTAGGATCAGCGGAGTACTTTTAATTTCAGCTTTTAAACGAAGATTTGGGGGTAGATTTTGGTTTATACAGTGTCGGATAAATTTGCGCTCACGGACAAACTCATAATAACATATTTTTGATACATACAATTTTAGATAGACAAGCGGGTCGCACACGCGATATGACAAGTATATGGTTAAAACAACAAATTAATTTCTGGTGAGGTAATTAGCCTTGCCAAATATCTTTAAAGATCCTCGCTGAAACAAAAACAATAGTTAATGTAAGAAATTTGAAAAATACACTGTAACAGAAATTCCTTTATTTATATGTATTGGAAAATTTAGTTATTAATCTTTCTTTTGGGTTGGTACATTTCGCTGACCCCTAGCACATGGACTGACACGATGGACCTGGTACATGAACCACCAATGGACTACGCTCAATGTAAACCCCTAAAATTTCTAACACAAAAGTTCTAAAGTTTAGTCTAAGAATCAGTTTGTCTGCTTATGTTCCAATCTTCTAGGAACAATTTTTAAACGTCATCGCTTCTGCATGCATTGCGTGCCGTTTATTTTGTAGTCCGCTTTACTCTACCCTCCAGGGACGCTTTCCATTCGACCAAATATTCCGGAAATTCCGGGTGTGGGAGGGAATGAAACAGAAATTTTCCGGACTTTCATTCCAAATTTTGGGTGTACCTCGCGAGGTTGGCCTAAAATTCTGGAAAATCAGAAAATTACTCAACATGGCTTATCCTTAAGCTTCTCGATATCAGTGCTCCAAAGGAAAGCGTAAACTTGTTTTGAAGGTGGGATGGATAGTCCATCAGCTGAGAGCCGAAAATTTGGGTTCATGGCTCACTTGAGAGGAACAGCCGAAACATGTCTTATCTTAATCTTCGACTATTAAGCATCCTACAAATGTATGATAGCAAGGAAAGAATGGTAGCTTTCACTTTGTAAATCGAATTTTAAATTTTCCCTTACATACTCTTCTTTTGCCGCCATCTTGGATTTTTGGGGAAGGCTCCAAAGTAGTCTGTATTTCTTTAATGTGTTTCAAATGCAAATTCTAAACGTATCGGAACTACAAACATGATGTCCATTTGTTCTAGTGCTTGAATTATCAGTACATGACGTCATAAGTGACGTCATAACGCCTGATTATTGGTCACAATATGATCATTTTGCACTTATGATCATTGCAAAAACATTGTGGGGTACGGTTCTCAAAATTATTTCATGAAAAGAGGGCAAGTAGATAAAATATATGTATAAATTGCAAGTTTGTTGAAATAAAGCCCTCAAAATCATTTGCCTGTTTCCTGCATCCAAACATGCGGTGTCACAAACAAAAGTGCAAAAGAGTTTCCTCTGCACCATGATCTGATCAATGGTGGATGAATCCATTGTATGCGGTTGTGAGGGTTCTAGCGGGAGTTAGCTTAGAAAGCTTCTTCACGAGTAGTTAGCTATTACTTCATCACAGACCTACATCCATAAGGAGTTGGCTCCAGTAGCATCAAAGAAGACATCAGAGCTGCAGGAAAGCTGGTGGATCAGCTCAAGGATGTTATCACCTGGCCATGGAGACAAGATGCAGCATTAACAAGCTTGTCCACACCGGGGTATCAAAGTGACAACAGAAGTAAGTGATGACTTATTGCAGGCCAAGAGCAAGGTAAAGGATGCAGTGAATGACTGTGACGACCGTTGCTCATCTAATCCCACTTCAGATTACTTATATCCTTTGAAGAAAGCCAAGCTGAAGTCTTTTAAGGATCTGTAGGCTGTGCGTAAGGTTCGCAACTAGGATGTGGTACTTCCTCCTCGTACGGATCGTGATGTATTTGCTCTGATGGCACTTGTCGGATAGTTTTGTCCATCCCTTGGACTCTTGCCGGTCCTTGTGGACCCCCGTGAAAAACAACTGCGCAAAGCCAAACTCTCCCAACAGCTAGAGTGACGCATCACAGTCACCGAGAAATACCCAGAGAACGCAACCAGTATTTTTCAGTATACCTGGAATGGTGGTCTTGCAGAAGTTGAATATCCCGGCCCTCTGGAGGTATGTCTCATGTGGTCGCTAAGAGTGTTTGAGTTGGTAATAAGCACCGGCAACAGGCACGTGGACGTAGTGTTCGGCATGTATCACGAGGCATCGATCGAGAATGTCGAAAGATTTTAAAGAGGGTCTACCTCTAACAGTGAACAGTACAAGAACATATTTCCTGCCTATACTGAAAAGCCAGGGAACAAGCTCTTCAGTGTCGTCGCAAACAAGCCTGATATCACCAATTCCCTGGTGTCACAGTGGAAGACAGAAGCATTCTGAGGCAGGCTCAGTTACCGGATCATGTATGAGACAACCGAAGATCAGTGCTAGAGATTAAGACGCAGCCACATGCGAGCAAGTTCCTCAGATAGGGCACAAACCTTCGAATGTGCTACATGAAGAATGGAAGAGGTGGAAAGACCGGAATGATAAAATTTCTTTAGTTATTAACAGCTTGGAGAAGTAACTTGACCAAGGCATTGACAAGGACTACTTCATGAAAGTTCTTATTAGCGCACACACGATCACAGCCTGTGATACTCTCTGGTAAGCATTAATTCTCCAATACAGTGAAAGGTACGTATGAGCTATGGCGAGAATTGGGAAGGAGTGAACAGTATCTGAAGAGATACTGGAGGAGGTACTCATGTGACAGCTCTACGAGAAGGAGTGCCAGAGTATGGATGCGCTGCGCTATGAAGTCCACTGCGCCGGCGGGAAAATCTAGCCAGAGACTTTGCGGCCATGCCAATCATCTCTCTGACTTCGCGTTACAAGAGCAAATTGTCAAGCAGCAATCTGGAAAGGAGCCGTCACCACAGAGAAGACAGTTGAAAAACGACGCTAATAGCGGAGTATTTTTTGACAATTTTTGAGGTGTCTGGAAAGGTGCTCAAACAGAGTCTTGAGTGTTTGATATAACTTCTCGATCGGAACTACAACTAAGGAGAAACAGAAAAATAAAATCGTAGAAATATCTGCTAAAGCAATCAGATATCCAAACACCATCACGGTCATGATTTACCGTGTTTACGCTTGATGAATGGTTTATGACTTTGAGAAGTTAAAGATCCAAATGCAAGTGACAGCAGTGACAAAGGGCGTTATACGAGCCTGGCGTTTCTGTACTCGAACGAGCTCTAGACTGAAGTGTGGACCTAGTTACATGTATCTACGTTAAGTTATGGTATATTGGTTCATGGCGTAGTGTGTTTAATTAACTAAACGTAGAAAATGTTTTTTCTAGTACTGTGATGTGGAGCACCTTGTTGGTAATTTAGTTATTTCAGATAGTTGAGTAGAGTTTGAATACATAAACTTCAAAACAAAATGGCGGCTATTGTGACGTAATTTATGACGTCATCATAGCTTGAACAACTACAGAAAATACTGAAATGATATCTAAGATACTAATTATTTCAAATATACGTCCAGGCAAAATATCGTGTACTTCTAAGAAAAGAAACATATAAGAAAATAACGTTTAGAATTCCAAGATGGCGACCAAAAGGAGGGTATTGGGGGTAAATTTAAAATTCGATTTACAAAGTGAAAGCTACCGTTCTATCCTTGCTATCATGCATTTTTATGACGCTTAATAGTCAAAGACAAAGAATATACAAGTTTCGTTTGTTCCCCTGAAGTGAGCCATACAACCACCTCAGCTGATGGACTAGGAGCCATATCCGTTATCCTTCCGTGGGCATGACCGGATTGACCGCGCGAGTAAAAGAGGCAAAGAGCGGCCATTTGTTTCCCCTTTGTTTATTTCCGCGCGAAACTCGGGACGTGAAGGCCTGGGACGTCCAGGCAACCGGAAAAAGATTGGTCGAGATTGGTCGAGAAAAGCGCCCAAGATTGCTCGCAAGCCTCGCAAAGATTGCGGAAATGTCGGAAAATCGGGTGAAATCATCGCAGTTGCTGGGGGGATTGCCCTCTTCCAAAAAACCAAAAGATTGGCGTAAGGCCATCTTCGTCGTCAGAGAGATGAAAGAACACGTTTATCAAACGAGAGGAATGGCTTGTGCTGTCGAAGTGGGAAGCTCTGTTCGCTTGGTTACTTGGCGTGGTGTAGTAGACAATGCTGATTGCAACAAAGTGGTAATGGATCGCTTTGCGAAAAAGTCTACGGATGTACCAAAATACCGTCTCCAAAAGTTAATGGGTACGACCTGTGGCAGTTTCGCGTTTTTTTCCGTGAGTTGTAGTGAAAACTTTGCTTTCCTACAGAGCAAAGTTCCAGGAAGTGAAATCAAAGCGTCAACTCTTACAGCGTACTCGTTTTCAGGAGGAAAGACGATTGAACTGAAATTCAAGTACGACGAAAGTAAGAAGGAATACGAACTAACTTGTGATGGATTGGAGAAGCGAGTTACAGAGGAAGTATCCCTACTGGGATGCCCAATTATCGACAAAGCAGCGGACAAAGAGAGGGCCGTTGTTGGCGTAGTAGGCAGGAGTGATGCTGGGAAAATTGTTCCCTGTTTCATAACGGAAAAGGAATTTGGTAAGTCTAATTCGTGTGTCAGTTTTTATAGTTTTTTGGGTTTGTGATGTGATACACGTATGTTCTCGTCCAGTGGAAAAAGGCTTTCATTTCACGGTAGGACACTCAACAAAATATCTTGATCCAGATTGGATCAAGGGTTAGGTACAATCAAAGTCAATAATGTGTCCTGAACTTGCTAGTAATATTTCTTGGAGTTTTCTCACCTTTCTTTCATTTCCAAACAACCTCTTTAACATGAATAATTTTGTACCAGTCAATTTAAAGCTTCAACATCCCCCTTGGGAACACCCCCTGGGCATTTGACATTTTGATTTTTGCTTGATCAAATTACAAAACGTGGACCCCTCAGTCTGGACCCCCTACTGGACTCCCATCTGGACCCCCTTCTGGACCCCTTCTGGATCCCGTTCTGGACCCCTATTTGGACCCCAACCTGGACCCCATCTGGATCCCCTATTTTTTCTTCCAGAAAATATGGTCTCCTGATTTAAATAATTAAACTTAGAACCTAACACGATGAAGTTTTATTTAATCAGGGAGCAAAATGTGAAGAAATCAATGAATTCACGCAGTGTTGTGTCTACGATAACAAAATGGCTGCGGCCGCATTATGAGAGTTAACTAGTTGTACCTATCGGTAAGTGCCAACGAGTGAATTGAGTTAGTAAACAAGAGTCGATTGAATTTTGTAATATTTCTTTGGGATACTTCTAGTATAACAGGTGTTAAAATCAATTTCTTTTAGTTAATGTTTCAAATTATTGCTGTAATTGAACACAACATGGTTTATTTTTCAACTCAGTGAGTGAACAAAACGCTAAACACTTAATTTTTTTGTATTTTTAAAAATCATACTTGTTACATTTCCAGTACAATGTATAACAGGTGTTAAAATTGATTTCTTTTCCCTCGTTGGGCGATTATTTTGGTAAGCACTTAAGTAATTTGCCTACCATTCTGCTTTTTGAGGTGTATACATCTTGAATTTGTTGTGATTGAATAGTACAATACAATTGTTAAAGCTGAACAAGACCCGAGTTGTTTTCTGGAATGAATTTGAGTGTTGTTTATTTGATTCAGGGTAACGCTCAGGATTTGTACGCCATCCGTTTGACAAATTATTTCGGTAAGTAGTTTGTCTGACATTCTGCTTTTTGAAGGTGAATGTAACTTGGATTTGTCGCGATTGAATCGCATAATTGGAAAACCTCATTCAGGTATTTATTCGAGCGAAGGTGCTCTTTGAGTGTAAATTTCAATCAATGTGTTGACAGAGCTCAAATCGAACCAACGAGTTCACTTCTGACAACCTCTGAGCAAAGTTCTTGAAATTAAAAGAAACTTCAAACCAAACATATACCATTAATCGCTTAAAAACTTACCACAAATCACCAAATTGATGGCAAATAATCCTTTAAAAACACGTTCAAATTAAACAAACAACATTGATAATCTTCGTCACATTACATGGAAGCTTGTTTTACACTGTTCACTGCTCAACACTTTTGTCTCCGTGAAAACGCGTTAAATCAAAGTTACACGCACCTCATTGATCCTTTACTAACTTATTTTACATTCACCTTCAAAAAGCAGACGCTGTGTCTCTCTGTCTGGCAGCTGGGCAGGTTTTTAAGTGTCCGAATTCGGAAGGCTGCCGGTCGGTTGCCGTGGCACAGTGGTAATGGGTATCACTTGCTGTGCCGGTGACCCGGGTTCGATTCCCCTTGGGGTCGCCTGTCATAAAGTTCTTTTTACGTTGTTTTACTTTTTCAAAAAAAATTAAGCCTCACTGCCGGACACAGAGTATTTTAAAAAACCTGTCCAGCTGGTGACATGTAACCACAGCGAAAAGCAGAATGTCAGACAAACTACTTACCGAAATAATTCGTTGAACGGATGGCAAACAAATCCTGGGCGTTACTCTGAATCAAATAAACAACACTCAAATTCATTCCAGAAAACAACGGTTTTAACTCGGGTCTTGTTCAGCTTTAACAATGGTATGATTCAATCACAACAAATCCAAGATGTATATGCCTCAAAAGGCAGAATGGTAGGCAAAATAATCGCCCAACGAGGGTCCGCATGAGAGCTGAACAATATTGAAGCCTTGTAACATCACAAAGAAAAATAGTGTTCTGATTGGTTTGTGTGATATATTGACAACATCCAGCTACATCCTAATATGGCCAAAAAAATGTCACTGATGGAACTGGATTACACGAAAATCAAGCTGAAAGATCTGAGATTTTTTCTACATAGCCATCAAACTACGCAAGGTTCTATATCCTGCCGTCTCGACAGGCTTGCGTTTTCACTGGCCTGTCTTGTTGGCAATTAACCGGGTTATGTCTAATAATCAATTACGATTTACCGGGTTACTGAAAAATCGTGTGGCCACTCTTTTCGGCAGTTTATTGAACTTAAACCAGGTTAACAGTTACCATGGAAATTAATTGAAGAACAACAGATCTTTTAACCAAGTTTGGTTAATTTTAAACTACCTTTCTGCATGGTCTAACACAGGTTAGTGGTCTCTTATCAGTGCCGTGCATTGGCTTTTTCGTGAAATGTGTCAGTCATCACGGTCTGTGTGTGAGATGTTGTTCACTGTGGCACAAAAGTGCATGATCCGTTCTACTGAACATGGCAAGTGGTAACAACAGTTCAAAACAGGTGTATTACTAGAGCGGATTTCTAGTTTTTTCCTAATATGTGTCGGCTATACCATATCAGTCAAGTTTGCAAGGAACCTTCACGCCTGAACCATGGCCTGAACAGGAAGCGCTCACTCACCTTAGAAGGAAAAATTTTAATGGACCTCTGCAAAGAACACAAGAATACGTTAAAGGGAAGGGGCAGTTCGTTACAATGGCAGGAAATGCAGACAAATGAATGAATGAATTTGTGACTAAACTTAAAGTGGTACTATGACGAAAATCTCATCTCTCCTTTCGCAGCCATTTTAAAACATAAACAAGTAGCCTGTGCGAGAAGAAGAATGCTGTTTACTATATTCAAATATCTCTTTTCATTCCAGAGATATTTGAGTTTTTAAAATATGCAAATTAGCCTAGTGATGACGTCGTACACTCAACCAAATTTTGATCAAATATGATGAAAAAAGATATCTCAGCCAATTGATATCAGAAATGTTTGATTCTTTGCAGTAAGATTCTACTAAATGTGCTCCACAATATGAGCTTAACAGTTTGGTTACCATGGCAACATACTTGGTTCCAGACCTCACCAATATTAAAGGCATTTCTAGCCACGTTTTGCGTTCCATTTTGATATTTGCAAATGGTGCCTCATATGCTTGATCCAGCAAGCATATAAATATGTCAGCTCAAGTTTGTCGCCTCGTTTAATGTTTTGTGACCTGAAAATCACTAACATATTGAAATCAAGAGGGTGGGGACTGGAAAGGAGTGAGTCACCATGGGAACAGAATTTTTGTAGCCGTAGGTGTGTTTCCTGTAGAACTATTAGCCTACCAAGTTTCAATGGTCTGCACTGCAAATTGACCAAGATAGCTCTATTTATATACTTGATATAAAATTGAGTTGAGTGTATGACGTCATCAGTCATCTCATTTGCATATTTTACACATTTTTCAAACTTAAATATCTCCGGAACTAATGCAGATATTTGCAAATGGTAAATGGCGTTTTCATTCTTTCATGGAATTCTATGTGATACACCTAAAAAATGAAGGGGGAAAAATTTGATCATAGTACCACTTTAAGTGAAGTACATTTTCCAAACGTAACAGCTGTGGACCAAGAGCATTTCCCAGTTCCTAGGTGCCATAATCCACGCTTCTCTATCGATAAAGATGCTCAGAAGCGAGTGTTTCTTTTTGTCATAAAGGAAATAATACGCAAAGTTCTTAGTGATAGGACTTGATGTTCATTCGGAGGTGCTCTCTATTAAAGCCCAGGTATAAAAGTCATGCATGGTAGGATTCCTGGTGATTTCCTCAAACCATCGCTGACTTTTCGGATAGAGTTAAATTCGAGGACGATTCATTCGAGGGTGATGGAAAACACTCTGACGTCTACATAAAATCAACATCGTGTTTGAAATAACTGCCTTGGAAATTTGTGTATAGTGCGCATGAGAAGGAAGACAGACAGCCTTAGCCGTGAATGTAAAGAAACTGAAGGACACGAAAACAAAGAAAAAGAATCAAGAAAATAAAAGACTGTAGTTCTCAAAGTCGGCCGTTTTGTTTGTTTATCCGTGTTGTGACGTCAATTGTGTCCACCCACTTCATAACCTATTTCAATGCAGCCGCTCATAAAATGTAACCCTTTAACCGAGTCAAGTTATTTGGGAATTTAAACCCAGTTAACTGCGGCCACAGCCATCAGATTATTCTAGACACAACGCTACGTGAATTCATTAATTTCTTCTCTTGCTCACTGATTAAATAGACTTCATCATGATATGCTCTTAGTTTAATTATTTAAATCAGGAGCCTGTATTTTCTGGAAGAAAAAATAGGGGGTCCAGAAGGGGGTCCAGATGGGGTCTAAAAGGGGGTCCAGTAGGGGGTCCAGAAGGGGGTCCAAATGGGGGTCCAGAAGGGGGTCTAGATGGGGTCCAAAAGGGGGTCCAGTAGGGGGTCCAGATTGAGAGGTCCACCTTTTGTATTGACCCTCAAATTCCCATCCCCTGGGGCAAAAATTGTGTTCAAATGCCCCATGTTAGGGCCATAGTAGGCAAGGCCACAAAAAAGGGGCATACATGCCAAAAATGTCTAATGAAAAAGAAATGAATGCACCCTTGAACACCCACTTTGAACTTCCATCTGTGTTCCACTGTTGTATAAATTTAAAGTGTTTAAATTTTTTGCAAGTAAAACTTTTTATTCACCTTATAACAGTCAATACAAAGCTTTTGAACACCTTTCTTTTTGATCCAAAATGTTACAAAGAATTGTGTTGTCTCTTGATGACTTCAAATTTGACCCTAACTTTGGGGCAACTTCCCCCTACCCTTACCTCTCCTATAAGGTGTAATTATGCCTCACCCCAATAACAACCATCAACTTCAAATTCTAGCTTGAAAGGTCAGTCATATCCAGCCCTGACAGCCTAATCTCTGGGTAAAGAGACACCTGAAGTATGATCTATTTAATTCCGTCCAGTGACATCACTTACTGTTTTTTATAATGATGTAAAGTAATTTCTGATTGGTTTTCAGTTTGTACAGGATAGATACAAGTTTTTTTATTGTCAGATTAATTCTGGGTGTTGCCGGCAGTGGTGTAAATGCAGTCTGAGTTAATTATAAATCTTTTCCTTCATTCTACTGTTCTACATTAAATGCTCTTGATTGTAAACGTGGCACCCCCAACATGAAAAACACATGTTCTTACTTTTTGTAATCAGACTTAAGCCTAATATTTACAGTCTTGTTTTTCAGCATGTTTATTCACTCAGATTCACAGACAAGTCACTCCTTTACCTTTTTATAGCCACAGTTGTCTGCAATTCTCTTGAACATTAACAACATTACAAGTCCATATTTGCCTCAAAACTTCCATCATGTCAATTTATAGTTGGCAAGATCACTATGAATTTTGCAACCGGAAATTCACAACTTCGTTCTGAAATTTGCATTTTGTTTGACTACTACATAATATTTATTGCAAATTCATAGTGAACTTCGGTAATTGCAAAAGAATTGTGGAAACTGCTAATGTCACAAGGTTTTTGAAGTGCTGTAATTTTACATTATTTTATCAGCTTTATTATTGATTATTTTGCAACTGGGCTGCCCAGATTAACATGTCTGTGAAAGGTTTTTCCTTATGTCAATTCAACAGATCATGAAAACAATGCAACAGAAGAAGATGAAGAAAAAGAAAAAAAATTGAAGGTGGATGTGTTGCTGATGATAATCTTGGTATGCATTTTTTTGTGTGTTATTAATGATTATAATGACACTACTGTATTTGGGAATGACTGAAACATCATAGTGCATCAACCTTGTTTCTAAGGTTGAACTCTATTCCTCCTTGCTGATATCAGGACTGGAAATAACAGTCGGTCATCGGACATTGTCCGACCAAATTTTGAATATGTCTGGCCAATTTCACATTATGATCGGACATGATGTCTGAACATTTCATCAACACCAAGTTATAGTTCATCCATAAAATTTGGTTAGATACATTGTTAAAAGGCTCGAAATTGTGACCAGTACGCTCACCAATGCGGTTAAAACTTCATTTTTGGCGACCAAAAATTCTGGTTTAGTCGACAGCCCAAAATACGTCTGCGTTCACAGTACAGGCTATCATAATGGCGACTTCATAATGGCGTTTCTCTGTGTTGATGATCAAAAAACGGTTATTTTCTCAGACATTATGTCCTTCCAGAACTACATCGTGAAAGATATTTGCTTCTATAACATTCAACATGAGAAAAGAAAGCAATTTATCATTTTGCTTTGCTGTAATGGATTACAGACATTGAAAAACTTGCAAATGGCTGAACGCGTTTGAAATCGCCCTTTTATGCATTGCAAACCCTTGAGCATTGAGTACGTCATGTATGCCTACCGATTGTGTCTCTTGTAATGCATGAATTCTTCACTGACATTACATTAGCTACGTACACAAAATTAGCGGCCAAAAAAGTCTTGGAAATTTTTTCTTTACAGATTTCATGCATTGAGTTCTTTTCTGAATAAAATTTCTACTTGATTTTTATCACTTAGTCGCCAAATGGCCACTCAATAATTTTTTTTAATTTTGGGCCCTTGACTCTGACAGTTTGAGCCATATCCAGGAGCCCATTATGGGCTTCTGCCATATCATAAAGCAGAAGTGTTCATCTTTCCTGTACTTGCCAAATAAAGTACTCTTCAGAAATCGCCCTATTATGCATTACATGCATTGCGATATGCTGTTAGCACTTCATGTTTGGACCCCAGAGTCAACTTTGGTCAGAAGCCCATCACTAGGAGCCTGCAACTCCTATACTAAGCCTATGTCGCGGTATTTTTACAGACCGGTCTATTTTAAGGCTTCTTTTCCCAGGAAAAAAGTCATTTCCGGTCTATATGAGTGCACATCGGTAAGGAAATAAATGGCGGTCTCAGGTGGACATGTCGACCTAATCCTCCTGTGAAATTATAAAGTTCGTGCTTGTGATTGGTCACTGAGGTTCCTGTAGGGGTCTGAATCTGTGGTAAATTCAAACTAAAAATAGATCGGTCTATGAAAATGCCAGGACAAGAATAATTGGGGTAGTTGCACACTCCCAGTGATGGGCTCCTGCTTTAATGGTGGC